>NC_073303.1:215840682-216144682 GCF_027595985.1 Sorex araneus
AAAGCAATTTCTCCATGACTCATTTCTTTTTTTTTCCTCTCTCTTAAAATGGACACATTAACAATATGCTAGTTACACAAGATTGTGAGAAACCAAAGAAATAATTCATTGTCAAGTCAATAGATATTTTCTTAACTGTCTGTTGCATGGCAGGAACTTGAAATGCAAAGATTGAATAGGCTATTCTACATCCAGGGACGTAGCACTACTGAAAAGTTTAAGGTTGTTAATTTTGTATTCTGTCAACGAAATGTCCTATGGAAATATGGAGAACTAAATTGTCTCATCTGAGGCACATATTTCTTCAGTCAGTCAACCTTTATTTCCTAACTAGGGATTAGTAGAACCATCCTTTCAGAATAACAGGCAAGGTAGCTGTGAAGGTAAATTCTAAGTTTGATCAGTACTTTATTTCCTGAGACAATGTAAATAACGGCTCACAAGTGGTTCCCAATAGAATATGCTAGAAAAACTATACAGGTGAATATAAACACTATAAATAACAAATCAAGCTAGACTCCTAGCAACTAAATTACTGTGATTTAATGTGCATAATCTTTATCCTAATTAAGTTATGTTTGGCTGAAAAAAACATATCACTTCAACTGTTTTTTGTTTGAAGAAAAAATTTAATTTCACATAGAAACAAAAAAACACATATTGGATTTTGTCATCAAAATTCTTTTCTTATAAAATTCTTTTTCAAAGATATTTTTAATCAAATAAGATTATGCATCTTCCTACAAAATAATATGCTATTTCTTTTTCCAGTCTTCTGCTTTATTTTGTAAAGAAATTAAAATGCACTTTATGACAAATAAAGATGTTTATCAAGTCAGACACTCCATGGTTCAGAGTTTCAAGAACAGATCAGTCTGTCATTTTGTTAATTTATCTTCAGGACATTGATAGGTGATTTAGTGTTATGAGGGAGTTCAGAGATAAACAGATGAGCACCAACCTTGGGCTGAATTGGGAGCCTTTTACCATGAGCAGACTGTTGCCCCAAGGAACTCACAGTCAGAAGACAGTCAAGGATGTGTTCATAAAGGCAAAAAACACATCCTAGTTAGACAATGGAAACAATGAATAATGGGCTGCAAGAGCTGTGGTCAGTAAAGCAAGTTGCAGATACAAAATAAGATGGTTAATGACTAAACTGACTATGGTCATGGGGAACTATATATATATATATATACATACATACATACACATATATATGTATATGTATGTATATATGTATATATAACTAGCATATATAGTCTAGATATAGTTGTATATATGTGTATATATGTGTGTGTGTCTATACATATATATATATATATATATACACATATATCCTGCTTGGATCAGGATTGGGCCTCTTCCGCACAGACCCTCCATTTTCCAGTAGCTAGGTGGTCACGCCCAGAAACTGCCCCCTTAATCCCATCAACAGCCAACATCCAGAGACTATAAAACCAAGCTCCCAGAAGCGCAAGGCCTTATAGCCTAGTTCTCCCTCTTGGCAAACCTGGCAAGCTACCAAGAGTTTCCTGCCTGCATGGGAGAGCCTGGCAAAAACCCCATATGGCGTATTCATATGCTAAACAGTATCAAAGATGGGTCTGATTCCCCTGACCCTGAAAGAGCCTCCAATGCGGCACCATTGGGAAGGACGAGTAGAGACAGGCTTCTAAAATATCAGGGCTAGGATGAATGGAGACATTACTGAGATGATGATGGTCATGGGGAACAGCTGGCTTATGATTATGGGTAATAATCACAGTTGGGAAGCTGGTGATTTAGGAGCTTGAACAGTTTGACATTGGGTTGCACCCAACTCTTGAAACAATGATGCAGTCGCCTTCCTGATGACAGGCTGAGGGGAATTAAAATAGAGTCCCCTGTGTCAGGAGCCCTTCTCCTTAGTAGCCAGAATGATTTTCAGGTTGTAGCAGTGCTCCCAAGAGAACTCATTTCTATGGCTACCAGCAGGAGGCCTCAGTTGTCCACACAGATGAACCTTTCAATGGCCAGAGCAAATGGTCTCAAAATCTGGGTTCCTCTCAAAGTGACTTGATCCAAGAAAGAGAAAGACAGAGGTCATGCAACCCTTTATGATCTGGTCACTGAAGTCACTCATGATCATGGCTTCTTTTTATACCTATATATAAGAAGTAAGTAAGAAATGAATTTCTCTGTCTCTCTCCCAGATAGATCCCCAATTCAGCTGCCCCAAAGAGTGAAAGAGGGGGAACTTAGCTTTAGAACTTCAGGGCAGTTGCAAGCTGTGTATTTCTTCACCGCTTTATCACCCATTATAACCATACAAATACATCCAAACGTAGGCTCCGAACTACACAAAAAAACACACAGGAAACAACCCTAAGCAGCAAAGTTCACATGGTAAAGCAATGAAGAAAGCCACCAGGGTTAGTGAGTTGAAGAAGCTGGCCCAGAAGACCGAATGAGTAATAATAAACTATATGACCTCTCTGATATGGAATTTAGAACGGAAATGTTAAGGATGCTCAAAGAAACCATGGTGGGTAATGCAATAAAATGCAGGAGGATGTGAGAGCAGAATTGAGAAAAATGCAAACAAAAATACAAGCAGAAATGACAGACCTAAAACACATGGTATGTGAAATAAAAGAACTCACTGGAAGACCTCATCAGCAGAGTAATAACTGCTGAGGACAGAATCAGTTAGCTCCAAGATCAGGCACAGTGAATCTCCAGACTATAGCAGTAAGTGAAAAAGACCCTCAAAATAAACCAACAGATGGCAAGAAAAACTCAGGACGATGCCAAGGGGAGCATCATAAGAATCACTGGAGTACCAGAAGGGCAGGAAGGAAACCCTGTTAAAGAAGCAACCATCTAAGCTATCATTGCTGAGAAATTCCCAGAACTGAAGAATGAATGCACTCAAATCCAAGAGGCCTGAAGGGAACCAGCTCAAACAAATCCATATAAGAATACCCCAAGACACATCCTAATCAGAATGATGCAAAACGTAGATAGAGATAGAATACTGAAAGCACCAAGATCAAATAATGAAATAGCTTATAATGAACCATCCCTAAGATTCATGTAAACCTATCAAATGAAACCACCAGAAGACAGTGGTGGGATATAGGGAACAAAATCGAAATGAATACCTCACCAAAAATACATTACTCAGCCAGACTCTCATTCAAATTTGAATTAACAATACACAACTTCACGGATTAGAATAACTCAGGCCCTTCATATAAACAAAACCAATGCTACAAGAAGAACTAAATGGGATGGGCTACTTTAAGATAAAACAAGTCCCCAAAGTACACCAAACTCCTAAATAAATATGGGACAATCCCCATCACAGTAATCGCTCTCAATGTCAGTGGACTAAATGCACCAATGAAGAAGCACAGAGAGGCAAAATGGATTGGAAAATTGAATTCTGCTGCCTACAAAAAATACATCTGAACAATCAAAGCAAACACAGTTCAAAGTCAATAGTTGGACAACAATTCTCCAAGCAAATATCCCTCTTTAAAAAAGCTGGGGTGACCATACTAGTATCAGTCTGCAAAAACTTCAGGCTGAAGAAGGTTATAAGAGACAGTGAAGGTCGTTTGTTAACAGTCAAACGATCAGTACTCCAGGAAGAACTTACATTCCTAAATGTTTATGTACCTAACGAGGGACCAGCAAAATACCTGAAACAATTATAATAGACTTGAAGAAAGACATAGCAACACAATAGTAGTTGGAGACTTTAACACCACTCTGTCACCTCTTGATAGATCAACCAGACTACAGCTCAGTAAGGAAATATTTTATTTGAGGTAAGAAATGAAAGAGAGTGTTAATAGATATATACAGGACGTTTGATCTCCTAAGGGCTGAAGACACATTCTTCTCCAGTGCACATGGGACATTCTCCAAGATAGATTACATCCTGGGCCACAAAACATACATTCATAAAATTAAAAGAATAGAAATTATATCAACTATCCTTTTATACCATGATGCACTGAAAATAGAAATGAATCATGCGCAGAAATAGAGAATCAAATCAAACACCTTGGAATTAAATGGCCCACTATTGAACAACCATTTGGTTAGAAAAGAAGTCAAAGAGGAAATTGAAAGATTCCTAAAAACAAATGACAATGCAGACATGAGCTACCAGAACTTGTGGGACACAGCAAGAGCAGCATTAAGAGGAAAGTTTATAGCTCTGCAAGCATTCATCCGGAAAGAAGAAAGGACCCACATCAATAACTTAACCTCATAGCTTAAGATCTTGGAAAATGATGAACAAAAGGAGCCCAAACTAAACAAGAGGAAGAAAATAATAAAACTAGAGCAGAAATCAATGAGCTGGAATCCCCAAAAATAATCCTAAAGATAAATGCAACCCAAAGCTGGTTCTTTGAGAAAATAAACAAGATCAATAAACCACAGAGAGACTCACAAAAGAGCAGAGAGGAACCTAATAAATCATATCAAACATGCAAAGGGGGACATCACAGCATGGATTGTAACTACAGCAATCCATTGGACGATAAGAGATTACTTTGAAAATCTTTATGGCATGAAACAAGAGAACCTTGAAGAAATGGATAAATTCCTGGATTCTTATAACCTCCCAAGGTTGAACTAAGAAGACTTAGAAACTGAACAGATCTATCACAATTGAGTAAAAGGAAATGGTAATCAAGTCTTCCCCAGAACCAAAGCCCTGACCCAGATGAATTCACTAGTGAATTATTTCTTCTTTTTAATTCTTTTTAGTTTTTAAATGAATCACAGTGAGGTACAGTTATAGACTTACAAACTTTTGTGCTTACATTTCAGTCATATAATGATCAATTTCCCATCTCTCCTCCAGTGCCCATTCTCCACCACCAATAATCCCAGTATCCCTCCACTACCCCTACGCCTCTGTGGCAAGGCATTCCCTTTTGCTCTCTCTCTCTCTCTCTCTCTCTCTCTCTCTCTCTCTCTCTCTCTCTCTCCTTTTGGGTGTTGTGGTTTGCAATAGAGGTATTGAGTGGCCATCATGTCTGAGCTGTAGTTTACTTTCAGCTTGCATCTCCCATCCTGTGCGGGGCCTCCAAGCATCCTTTACTTGGTGGTCCCTCCCTTCTCTATCTGAGCTGCCTTTCCCCCCAGCATGTGAGGCCAGTTTCCAAGCCATGGAGCAATCCTCCTGGTTCTCATCTCTACCATTCTTGGGTGTAAGTCTCCTGTTACGTTATATTCCACAAATGAATGCAATCTTTCTATGTCTGTCCCTCTCTTTCTGACTCATTTCACTTAACATGATACTTTCCATATTGATCCACTTTTATGTAAATTTCATGACTTCATCGTTTCTAACAGCTGACTAGTGAATTATTTCAAACCTTCAAAGAGGTCATATTGCCAATCCTGTTCTAGCTTTTCCAGGGAATTGAAGAAACAGAAACACTCCCAGACAGTTTTTTATGAGACAAATATTACCCTGATACAGAAAGCAGACAGAGACTCCACAAAAAAAATTCCTAACTAATATCTTTGATGAACACAGATGCTAAGATCCTCAACAACATACTAGCAAATAGAATTCAACAACTAATCAAAAGATCACACCTAACCAAGTAGGATTCATCCTCGGGGATGCAAGGATGGTTTAACATTCACAACTCAATCGACATAATACACCATATCAACAAAAGAAAAGTTAAAAGCTATATGATAACATCAATAAATGCAGTAAAACCTTTGACAATATCCAACATCTATTCATGGTAAAAACTCTCAACAAAATGGGATTCAAAGGGACTTTCTTCTATATAGTCAAAGCCATCTGCCACAAGTCCAGAGCAAACATTATTCTCAATGGGGAGAAACTAAAAGCCTTCCTTCTGAGATCGAGGACAACGCAAGATTTCCTAATCTCACCACTTCTATTCCAGATAGTACTGGAAGTACTTGCCATAGCAATTTGGAAGGAAAAATTATATTAAGGACATCCAGATAGGAAAGGAAGAAGTCAAAGCTATCACTATTTGCATATGACGTGATACCATACATAGAGAACTCTAAAGTCTCTACCAAAAAGCTCCTAGAAATATAGATTTGTATAGTAGAGTGGCAGTTTAAAAAATCAATATCCAAAGGTCCATGGCTTTGTATATGCAGATAATAAACAAGACAGTGATCATTTTAAAAAACCCACTCACAAACATGCCACAGAAAATCAAGTACCTCAGAATCTCCTCATCTATGAAGGTAAAGAACCTGTACAAAGAAAACTACAAAATGCTACTTCAAGAAATTAGAGGACATGAGAAAATGGAAACACATTTCCTGCTCATGGTTGGGAAAAATAACATTCTTAAAATAGAAATACTCCCCAAAGCATTATACAAATTTAACGTGGTCCCTATAAGAATACCCATGACATATTTCAGAGAAATTTTCAAGCACTCCTGAAATTCATATTCAACAATAACCCCACACAAATAGCTGAAGCAATCCTTGGGAAAAAGACGATGGGAGGCATCACCTTCCCCAACTTCAAACTCTACTACAAAGCAGTAGCAATTAGAACAGTATGATATTGGAATAAAGACAGATCTGAGGACCAATGTAATAGAGTTGAATATTCTGGCACCGACCCTGAAATATACAATCACCTAATCTTTGATGAGAGAGCGAGAAATATGAAGTAGAGTAAGGAAAGTCTCTTTAACAAGTGGTGCTGGGAAAACTATATAGCTACATGCACTGTAGCACTGTCATCCCATTATTCATCAATTTCTCAAGCCGGCACCAGTAATGTCTCCATGGTGAGACTTGTTGTTACTGTTTTTGGCATATTGAATGCACCACAGGGAGCGTGCCAGGCTCTGCACTGCAAGCGGGATACTCTCGGTAGGTTGCCAGGCTCTCCGAGAGGGACAGAGGAATTAAACCCCGGTCAGTCTCGTGCAAGACAAATCCCCTACCCCCTGTGCTATCGCTCCAACCCTAACAATATTAGTTGGAATAATCACTCTGGACAAGAACTGAGTGTTGAAAGCAGGTAAAGGGATGTACATGATAACCTTTCAGCATATGTATCACAAACCATAATGCCTAAAATGAGAGAAGAAAGAGAAAGAGAGAAAGAGAAAAGATTTACCTGCCATAGAGGCAGGCTGAGGTGGGGAGTGACTTGAAGGGGTATGTGTAGGGGGGAGAACCGAGGACACTGGTGCTGGAAAATTACACTGGTGGAGGGATAGGTGTCAGAACACTGTAGGACTAAAATGCAATCATGAACAATTTTGTAAATAAATGAATTTCTCAACTTGCCAGTAATTTACAGCATCCGTTTTTAACCAAGATCTATATGGTCCTCTGTAAGGCCCAGGGTATTCCAAGGGGGGCAGAGGTGCTGATGACATCAATGGGATGGGGGTAACGAATCATTTAAAACTAGGAGTTCTTAACTATATTTCACGGTGATTTAATAATTTAACAAAAAAAAAGGGAAGCAAAAGAAAAAACTAGAAGTTCTAACCCATAGGACAAGGGCCCTGGGAAGGAAACAAGCTCTTTAATACCATTTTGTATTTATGAGAGAACTAGCATAATTTGATAGCACTCCATCTATATCAACTACTTGTGAATAAAAAAGGATCATTTACATACTGTAACTCAGAGCTCAGATTCTGGGGCTAGAGTGCCCAGATCAAAATCTTGGCTTTAATGAGCACTGAGTGATCTTGGGAAATTCACTTAAGTTGTCTCAGTGCTTTCTCTTCTTTAGGAGGTAACAATGACTATCATATTTTTGGGCTTTTGCTTAGAAATAGATGAATAGATGTCAAAGAATAAAGCAGTTTAGGTATCCTCTTACTACATTATAAACACTTAACTAACTTTAATACTATTTATGAATTGGTGTTATAACAATAGCTCAGCTAAGTACTACTAAGTACTTCAGTTCCATAGTCAAAAATATATTTTTCTTGTTAAAGATAAATTTTGAATTGAAACTTAAGACAATAAACTTATTTAATCTAAAACAATGACTGATAAACTACTCACCATTCAAAATATTCATGTTAAGAATATTTAAATTTGAATATAAACATGTTTCCTAAACTATAATACTTATAAAAACAAATTTAGCTTTAATTTTTTATTAAAATAAAGGATGTTTTATCAGATATTTCTACAAGAATTTGCTTCCTCATTTCCAATTTGGGAGTGATTTCTAGGGGATAATCAGACTCCTGCAAGTAGTTTTAATTTGGTCCCTGTAAAATAACGATATTTACTCATCTGAAAGGGTGGAATCAACAGAAAAAATGGTGTTTGGAATTAGGTTGGTTAATTTGGCTTTCCCTTTCCCAAAACAGATAGCTCAGCTCTACCTGAATATACATGGTTTTTATTCTTTTGACAAGCTTATCTCCTACTATGCCGTTTCTTTATAGCTTGATTGCAGTGTGTCAAAACTGCTGGGCTCTAATCATGAACTGCTTTTCAAATATTCAGTTGCTTCCCAGTGGCTGAATGCTTACATTCGTCCACCAACTGTCAGTTTCCTGCTGTATCCTCGCATGAGGCGGTTCCAGGCTCTTTTTACTTCAACAGCTTAATGAACCCTTTGAGCTATGAATACTATTTTCTCTGTAAGGCCAGGCCATAAATCCCTCCACTTGTCTTCCTGTCCCAATCCATATTAGAAATAGAAAAGAGGGGGGAAAACGCTTCTTTCCTCTTCAACCCACTGTTCTTTCTCCTGGCAAATAAAAAAAAAAAATTTTTTTTAGCCCTTCTAAACCAACTATCACCAATTCTCAATCTTAAAGTCTCTTTATGCCTCCTGTTCAGAAACAAATCAAATTTTTCTAGAAGCAACTTGTGACAGTAGATCTGTCATACACCAAGTTGATCAGATTGGGGAGCCTTTCTAGGGCTCAGAGTAGAAAAATGTGCTGTGCAGAAATAAACTGTTTGCTTGTAAACTTCAGGCTTTCCTTTCCTGCCTTTTCTTAGATTCTTTTGGTTTTTAAATTCCTGACAAAACAAAGTAAGTTATTGAATCATTGCTTCTTTAAATTCTTTAAATTGCACAGTTTGGGGTATTGTAGGTATATGTTGGTCAGTATTTATGTTGTTCCTTCCATTCCTATCACCTTTCTTATACAGATATATAGATGTAGATAGATATGTATGTATATATATATACAACATAATATATATGTACATATGTGTGTGTCACTTTTCAGACACACACACATGACATACACACAATTTTTTCCCAAAATAGAGTCAGAGTGTCACAGTATTCGTTCTGTATCACTGTATCACTGTCATCCCGTTGTTCATCAATTTGCTTGAGCAAGTGCCAGTAACCTCTGCATTTGTCCCTGCTGGCATGCTAGTGTAGCCCAATGGTGTCTGCTCGCTCCAGGAACACAAAGAGCCTGAGATTTTAGCAGCCTTTTTTTTCTCATCCTTCCCAATGCTGTCACATTGGGGCCTAATTCAGGTCAGGGGAATGAGGCCCGTTATTGTTATTTAATTTAATTTCACAGTATTGTTATTTACTGCTATTTTATGTTATTTTATTTAACAGGATTCTTTAATATTTTCTAAAATTAATATATGGTGTTGAATCTATCTAATCAGTACCAGGAAGGCCTATAACATTTTCAACAGGTGTTTGAATTTGAAAACATTCTCTTTCACTCAGTACACAATAGCATCAGTTATTTTCTTTAAATATTAAAAATAAGTTATTGAAAAAAATAAGTTATTGATTACCATGAGCTACAACGTTATTCATGATTGAGCTTTCAACTCAATATTCCAACACCAAGCCCTTCACCCGCACTCACTTCTCTCCACCAATGACCACCGATGACTCCCGTTTCCCACCCACCACCCTGCCTGCCTTGGGGAAGGGAACATTTTCCCCCTTTCTTTTCTTTGAGATGCTGTAGTTCATGATTGCTTGTATGCATATCATTTTCGTGTCCTCTTTCTGTCATATTCTGCCCCCATTTAGTTTTTTCTTCCTTGAATATTAATAAAATGGATATACTTTCTACTTCATAGGGTAACTGAGGATTAATTAGGATGCAGTGAGCACTTAGTACAATGCCTACGAAAAGGAAAGATAGTAACGCATTTCAGATATAAATATGATTTCTTTTAACATATAACTATTTAGATCACTTATTTTATATATAAAAATAACCAAAACTACATGACTCTTACCCTAGCCAATCCACCGGACCCTGCACCCTGTTTCACTCAGGGCACCCCAGAGGAGGGCAGGTGAGAGCCCTCCCCGCCCCAAGGGACCCAGCTCGGGCAGCCAGAAAACCTCCAGAACCCAACTGCTGCCTTGCTCAAGGCCGCTCCCCACACACCGGAGCCGAGCCTCAGGCACGAATGAACCTATTCCTGGACAGAAGGGCCGCAAAACCAGCCTTGAAACACATCATAAGACACACCCTACCCAATCTCCAAGAGTACCATACCACATTTGATGGGGTTCAAATAGTAGCCAACCAATAGTAGAGGGAAACATATATATATATATATATATATATATATATATATGTATATGTATATATCACTGTCACTGTCATCCCGTTGCTCATCGATTTGCTCAAGCGGGTACCAGTAACGTCTCCATGGTGAGACATGTTGTGACTATTTTTGGCATATTGAATACACCACGAAAAGCTTGCCAGGCTCTGCCATGCTGGTGGGATACTCTTGGTAGCTTGCTGGGCTCTCTGAGAGTGATGGAGGAATTGAACCTGGGTCGGTTGCGTGCAAGACAAATGCCCTACCTGCTGTGCTATCGCTCCAGTCTATGGCCATACCACCCTGAATGCTCCCAATCTCAAGTTCATCTAAGCTTTCTAACTTGATAGAAAAATCTGACAGACATTATAAAAATATAAAATTTCCTATCGATATCACTAATGATGCAAAGATGCTCAATGAAATTCTAGAAATATGACCACAGCAATATGTTTAATGTAGTTAATGCATTATCAAGTGGGATCTATTACAAGAATACAAGGGTGTTTCTGTTTCAATAGCCAGAAATCAATTAATGTGATGCATTGCACTAATAAAACGCAAATTATATACTCATTTATTATATACATAAGATAATTATTGACAGCATTTTTTGGAAGGGAGTCTAACCCTTGAAAAATTCTGGAAGATATTATTTGACTTAGAAGATCTTTTATTATTTTTATCATACCTGAAAGAGAGTTGCACAGGATATAATAATTTTACCTAATGTTTTTATCTTAGATTAGTTTACATATGTCAGTTTCTTCGCTCATGGTCTGCAGAGCTTCGACTGAGAAACGTAATGAAAACCTTTAAATTTTATTATTTTTGACAACTTTCTCTCCATATATATATGTATTTAGAAAATTAGAAAATGTGTCTCCTCTTTTCCTTCCTCACATCTGTAATGTTTTCTCCTATAAGTTTCTGAAGTTTTCTTTTTCCTTTATTTCTCTTACCCTTCTAGAATACCCATTACACTTTTCAAATTTTAATTACTTTTTTGTTTTGTTTTGTTTTTGTTTTTTGGGTCACACCTGGCGATGCACATGGGGTTATTTCTGGCTCTACCCTCAGGAATTATTCCTGGCGGTGCTCAGGGGACCATATGAGATGCTGGGAATCTAACCCAGGTTGGCCACATGCAAGGCAAACACCCTCCCCGCTGTGCTATCGCTCCAGCCCCACTTTTTTTTTTTAACTTTTGGGCCACACCTGGCTGTGCTGAGACCATACTCTGTGTTGCTTGAGGAACCGTATGGAATATCAGGAATCAAAGCCAGGTCAGTTGCATAAAAAGCAAGTGCCGCCCCCACTGTATTACAACTTTGTCCCCAGTACCCATTACTGTTTTGTTGCCTTTCTTTATGCAATCACATAATTTATGTAGTATTTATTTTTCATTTTTGCACAACTTATTTATTTTATTTTTTAAAAAAATTAATTAAATTAATTAGTTAATTAATTTTTTTACTTTTTGGGTCACACCTGGCGATGCACAGGGGTCACTCCTGGCTCTACACTCAGGAATTATCTCTGGCAGTGCTCAGGGGACCACATGGGATGCTGGGAATCTAATCTGGGTCGGCCACATGCAAGGCAAACTCCCTACCCGCTGTGCTATTGCTCCAGCCCAAACAACTTATTTATTTTCTTATAGCAGTTGTTTAATCATGTACCTTATGATTTCAAAGTCACTTATTTTATTCTCTACTTTGCTTACAATGTTTCCTTAGCTATTATGAGAACTTTTGACACATTTTTTTAGAAATGACTATATGGAACCAGTTATTTTCTTATTTAAATGTAATTTTTACTTTCCATTCACTCACTTTATGTCTCAAATGTATTTTTCTGAGATTTATTGATGTCATTGATTAACTTTTCTGAGCTCTCATGACTTTGACATAACTTTCTGAGTATTCTTCTACCTCTTTGAGTTTCTTATTATAGCAGTTTTGAAGTTTCTATCGAAAGGAGATATAATCTTCCAAGTGTTCAAAATTGGAATAGAGGGATTGATTTATTCTAAATATATATTCTCCTGATGTTTCCATTTTCCCTACTTTTTTCTTATTTTTTTTTTAGTCTCCCCGTTTTGCTGCTTTAAATCACCCTTTCATTATTACTTTTTAAATGCATCTGGTTCAGCAAATTAAAGATGTCAGTATTTTTACTTTTCCAGCGGGTGGCACTGCAGTGAATTAGATTCCAGTTTATTTTGGGTGGTTCTTGGGAAATCAAGTTTTTGTACCTGTGGTTGCTAGCCAAGGACAAAAAGAATGGAACTGTCCAACTTCTCTGACAATTTGCTGGTGGAAAAAGATTTGTATAAGTTTGTGCTACCTCCGTGACCCCTGAGGTCTTAGATCTGAGACTTGACACTGCCAGTGGTTTTCCTGAGGCTGGTATGCTACCCTAGTTGGGATGGAGGGGAATAGAGAGAACTTCATTATCTTCTTTTCCTGGTCCAGGCCTCAAGAATCAGCCCAGCTTCTTGATCTAGATTTCAGCAGGAGTAAATGCATATATCCTCATATCATTCTGGTCTTCCCCTCATTTGGGCTTCAGCTGAACTGAGTACTAGGCAATCTGTGACTCTTACCCTGGAGCCTATGTGTCTCTTTTGTGTGTGTGTGTGTGTGTGTGTGTGTGTGTGTGTGTGTGTGTGTGATGTGTAATGAAATATGAATCTCTGCTGTGTCAGACTTCAAGAGGCAGAGGGCACCTCCACCTTTTCAAGCTGTAAGTTTTTCTCAGTATTCAGGTACTTCAAGTTAATTGTTACTGTTACTCTTTGAAGCAAAGCAAACAACAACAACAACAAATTCCTCTGTCCAATAGCTCATTTCCTATTAGGACTAGATGATGTATCATTGTCTCCATAATCCATGGCTTATTTTTATGTTCATCCACTGAAAAACATGATTGGATCCAAGACTGGCCAACTATTAGCAAATCTATTATAAATATGCATATGCAGATTTATCTGTGGGTCTATGCTCTCCCACCACCACCCTTTTTAAGTACCAAAGAGTACGATGACTGGATCAAATACCACAACTGTGTTTAGTTTTTCAATAACTACCACTATGGCTTAAAATATGCCTTAAAGGGCAGGAAGTTCAGATCTGAGTAGAATCCCCTGTGTGGTCAAACAAACAAGCAAACAAACAAAAAACAACAACAACAAAAATAGCCAACCAGAAATAACAGAAAAAAAACATTGTGCATTTTAAAGATTTTCTGGTGATCTATATCCTACATAATATCTAATATTGTTAAGAATTTTGGATTTTAACCACTCTAGTAGATGTGCAATGGTATTCTACTATAACTAGCTTGCTATTCCTTGATTAAATATGTGACTGTGAATATTTTTGATTGCTTATCTGCCATCTCCATATAATCTTTTGTTAAGTCTGTTGAACAATTTTTCCATCTTTTTAAATTATGTAGTTCATATTCTAATTTTGAGAACCAGAAGTTCTTCAAATATTTGGATAAGAGTCATCCAGGAAATATATTTTGAAAGTATATGAGGACTGGAGCGATAGCACAGCGGTTAGGGCGTTTGCCTTGCACAAGGCCAACCCGAGTTCAATTCCTCCGTCCCCCTCGGAGAGCCCAGCAAGCTACCAAGAGTATCCCGCCCACATGGCAGAACCTGGCAAGCTCCCCGCGGTGTATTCAACATGCCAAAAACAGTAACAACAAATTTCACAGTGGAGATGTTACTGGTGCCCGCTTGAGCAAATTGATGACTGAGAACAAATACTCATACTATGAATTTTCTCCCCATTTTCTCACCCATATCTTTTACAGAAGATTTTTCAATAGAAATGGCGTATACCTTACTAATTTCCACTTTGTGGATTATATTGAGACGTTACTGGTGCCTGCTTGAACAAGTCAATGAACAACGGGATGACAGTGACAGTGATATTTCATTTAAAAGAATTTTTGGAGGGCTCAGAGCTCAGGGCTTACTCTTGTCTGTATATTTTAGGATAACTCCTGGGTGGGCTTGGGGATCAAACCCTGATGGATTTGTGTGCTAGGCATGTGTTCTGTCCACCATTTAATTACTCTGGTTCCAAGTTGGTTATATTTTCAATGTCTGCTATCCTGTCTAAAGTTATCTAGATTTTTCTCTTGTTATCTGTGAGGTTTCCTAGTGACTTCCATTGGGATACATTTTGAGCTAATTATCTAGAAAATTATAAGAATTAGGGGGTCCCCAGGTAATTCTCATGGGATTCAGGGTCTCATTTGGTGATTCTAGACCAATCATGCTATTTGCTTGAGGTTAGGACTCAGGAATGTGATGCTACCCAGGTATGAGAGTGCCAGTGATCACTCGAGTTCACAGGGGCCCCCAGGGCTATGGACCAAACACAAACATGATGGGGAAGGGTGTGCAGTGCTTGGATGAACCCGCAATGGGAAGATGTCAAGTGTGTTCCTTCACCTTGTATTATCTCCATGGTCGTAGATACTTTTAAAAAAATTCTGTATGTGCAACTGTTGGGAGAGTGCCACTTATTGAAAAGATTTCCATTGCTCCATTGTGTTACATTGCTCTTTTGTTGAATGTTAATTTGATAACTATATTTATTTATTGCTAAGTATTCTGCTTTAATGATTTATATGCTTGCTCTCTTACTCAAGTCAAACTTCTAAATTATTGTAGTTTTAGGTATATCTTGAAATCAGATATTGCCTTATCTCCACCTTTTTTTTTTCAATTCAATTCTGTATTTGTCTGTTCTGGGCTTATGTCTCAATATAAAATTAAAAATTAGTTTCCAGAAATTGTGGTTGAACTTGCACTAAATCTAAGATCAGGTTATGAAAAATGGCCTTTTCAGCAAGACTGTACTGATGAATTTAGACTATCTGTCTATGTATGTGGATATTTGCTTCATTTTTTTAGAAATGTTGTAGTTTTCCTCATATAAATATTATTCATATTTTATTGATATATTCCAAGTGTTTTGTTTTCTTCTATGTTAATAAAATATAATTAAATACTCAATTTTAAATTCAAGTTATTTATTACTGACACAAAGAGAAGTGTTTCACTTTATTAACCTTATATTCCAAATATATATTAACCTTGTATCCCAAATGTTTACTATTCATTCCAAAATTTTGTCCATTCTTATGGATTTTCTCCATGATTTTGTACCAAGAAGCCAATATAATTTTACCTATTGGCAACTATTGTATCAAGTCACTTTTTTAATTTCATTTTTTAATTATCCAGAACTTTTAGTAGAATATTGAAAGAACGGTATGGAATGTCTTGAGCTCATTCGTAGCAGTGAAGATGAAGTAACTATATGTAACAAAATCATAAGCATAAACATAATTATACATGTCACCTAAACTCCAATATTTTAAAATCAAATAAACTATATTTCCCAAGTAACAAGTATAGTGTGTGAAATGGAACATCTTCCCTTGATCCTAATATCTAGTTAATCATTAGTTAATATAATATTATTATTATTTTTTAGATGGTACTTACTACATGAAGTTTTTCTTTACTCACAATTTGCAGAAAGCCTTTGCTTTAGTTTTGTCAGATAATTTTTGTATATTTGTTGATGTGATCATTTTATTTTTCTTAATCTTTTAATGCAATGTTTATATTAACTCATTTTCAAATATTGAACCATCCTTGATACTGTGAATAAATTCCGTTTAGGTACAAAAAAATCTATAATTATTTTCATACACTGTTGGATTTTATTTGTTAATGTTTTGTTGTAATTTTTGCAATATATGTTCACAGGAGATGTTGGTTTGTAGTTGTGTAGAGTTTTTTTTTGATTATACCCTCGTTTACTGTTAAGAGTTAGAGGAGCACTGGCCTTTATATTAAGTAATTAAAAGTTGAAACTATAGAGTGAGGAACAGAAGTATCCCATATATTTTTATCTTCTAGAAAAGATTACAAAGGATTTGAAAATTTCTTCTTGAAATATTGAGCAGAATTCACAAGAGAATACACTTAAGATTAGTACTTTCTCATTTGTAGGATGATTATTTACTTATTTACTTAACATATTTAATTAATTTTCATAATCTGTGCTTTTAAAACTTCTAATATTTTTGTTTAAAATATGGCACACACTGACAAAAACAACAAAAATATACAATTGGGACTATCTCAAGCTAAAAATTGTGTGCATGGCAAGAGAAACTTGAGTTACAACAGAAAGAAGCCATATAAAATGGGAGGAAATACTTCAAGAAAAATATCTTATATCAGATAAAGGGTTGATACGCAAGACATATTTAGCACTCACGAAGTTTAGCAACAGAAAGACCATTAATTCATTCAAACAAAATGGGCAAGGACATGAACAAACACTTCCTCTAATAGGATACATGTTCAGTAACTAAGCATATGAAAAATTATTCATTATCACATTATCATAGAAATACAAATCAAAACAATAATGGAATGTCACCTCACACCATATGTGTGAATGGCATATATCAAAAAGACTGCACACAGCCAATAAAGGTGAGAATGTGGTAAAAAAAAAAAATTCTTCATTTACTGTTGGAATTCTTCTAACTCAGCCTCTGTGGGAAACAGTATGACGATATCTTTAGAAACTATAAGAATAGGAGCCGGGGGCTGGAGCGATAGCACAGCAGGTAGGGTGTTTGCCTTGCACGCGGCCGACCCAGGTTCGATTTCCAGCATCCCATAGGGTCCCATGAGAACCGCCAGGAGTAATTCCTGAGTACAGAGCCAGGAGTAACCCCTGTGCATTGCCAGGCATGACCCAAAAAGAAGAAAAAAAAAAAGAATAGAAGCCAGAGATATAGTACAATTGGCAGGGCACTTGCCTTACACCCGGGCTGACCTAAGTTCATTATTCAGTGCTCCATATGGTTATCAAAGCTATCAAGAGTGATCCCTGAGGCCAGATCCAGGAGTAAGCCCTGAACACCAATGTGTGTGGCCAAAAATAAAACAAAACATAGAACTTCCCTATGACTCTATTTTATAGCATCTACCCTTACCCACCATAAAAAGCCCACCAAAAAATTCATTTGAAGGGATGTTTTCACAACTATCTACAGTCATTGTATAGTCATAGTCATTAAGTACAATAGCCAGGATATGAAAACAATAATATGTCCAACAGCAGATGAATGTGTAAAGAAATTCTGCTATATATACACAAGGGAATATTGTACAACTATAAAAAAGATTCAACCTTGCAACCTTCTGCAACTTGGATGGAACTGTAGGGCATGATGCCAAGTGAAATAAAGCAAAAGGGAGAAGAACGAATACTGGATATTTGTTATGGTCTATAGAGAAATATAATAACAGAATAGACAGTGTCATGTAATGATAGACTCTTGGTATTTTATTGCAAAACAGACTATCAAGCAGAGGGCAAGCAAGGAAGAATGAGTCACAGAAGTAGTGATATTAAATACTGTAGCACTGTCGTCCCGTTCTTCATCGATTTTCTCGAGAGGGCACCAGTAATATCTCCATTATGAGAATTGTTGTTACTGTTTTTGGCCTATCGAATACGCCACGGGTAGCTTGCCAGGCTCTGCCGTGCGTGCAGGATACTCTCAGTAGCTTGCCGGACTCTCCAAGAGGGACAGAGGAATCGAACCTGGGTCAGCCATGCAAGGCAAACGCCCTACCCACTGTGCTATCGCTCCTGCCCAATGGTAAATACAGATCTTTGGCACTTTGGTGTTGCTGAAGTTGCTGTTGCATTAACACCAATGCAGTTAACATCGTGGTACCTACTAAAATTTAAAGGGAAAAAAGGACATTTAAAAATGAAGCAAAATTTAAAAAATGGCAGAAAGTTGTTCATCACTTATCTGGGTGGGGGATGGCTTAGATCACATCCGGCAATACTGAAAAGTTACTCCTAGCTCTTGTTTGGGTGATTGCTCCTGGCATGGCTTAGTTCCCCATGCTGTGCTGAAGATTCAGCCTAGACCTCCTAAGTGTTTCTCATGCACTTAGCCTTTTAACTATCTTCTTGGCCCAATTATAACTTTATATTACCCTTTAATCTCCAGCAGTCACATTCCCTGTCTTATTTCTAATATTAGAAATTGCAGATGTTAGTGATTTTTTTTGATATTTTGGTTCACTTTATTTTACTTTTTATGTTAATAATTTATTTTTGTAGTTTATGGATTTTCTCTCATAGCATGGATACAACTTTAATTTTAGTTTACTAATGTTTTAAACAATAATATTTTGTTATTTTAAATTAATATCTATTATTGTTTTTTCTCTGATCTTGATGTTTTGTTTTGTTTTTTACTTTTGAATTAGATTGTTCTCATTCTAGTCTCTTGGATATAAGCATGCATCTCTAGTTTTATCCCACAAAATTACTTTTCATTATTTTTATTCAATGCTTTTATTAAGGTAAAAATATTTTAAATCATATCATTTTGTTTTTCTGCTTTGATGGGTGTATTAATTAGATGTGTTTATGTTTTGTGTCTGATTTTAGATTTTTTTTAAGCTTTCTTTCACTTCATTGCTTTCTCTCATTATTTCTATCATGGCTTCAAAGTAGTCTAAAATTAAAGATTATATGAAAGTTATTATTTTTATTTGTTTAATGGGTGTTTTACTACCCATAACAAAACATTTTATTAAATATTTGAAATGAAATTAAGAAGTAATAATCATTCTCATTACTGAGAATGTAATTCTCAAGTCATTAGATGTAATATTAGACTGATTTCCGACAATGTTCAATTATGTCCTCAATATACTCTGTTATATCAGCACATTTATGCAAAAGTTATGTTCATTTTTCACACTAAATTAGCATATTTTTTGCATTTGTGTTTCCAGTTTGAACAATTTTGCTTTATATGTTATGCCATTATTAATAACATACACATTATATACTATACTTTATTAAATAAATTATCCATTTGTCATTATGTAATGCTACTTTTACCCATTAATTGTGCTTTCTTTGGAGTCTGCTTTAGCTGAGATTCAGGCAGCAACTCCTGCTTTCTTATTACTACTGATAAAATAGCATATTTGTCTCCCTATTTACTTTTAATTTATGTGTCTGCTTTTGAAGGCATCAAAAATCAGATGGGCCAGATATGTAATGCGATTCAGAGATGACCGCTGGACTAGAGCTGTTATCGACTGGATTCCTCGGGATGTCAAAGACCGTGTGGCCACCCACGTACGAGATGGTCAGACTTCTTGATCAAAAGCCTGAATGAACAGTTTGAGGCTCTTCGTGTTCCTGGAGTGAGCAGATACAAGTGGGCTACACTAGCACGCAACAGGGACAAATGGAGACGTTATTGGTGCTCGAGCAAATCAATGAACAACGGGACGACAGTGCTACAGTGTTACATAAAGGCAGAAATAGTACTAATTTCTTTCTTCTACCATTTGGATAATTTCTATCATTCATTTCCATTATGCACAAGCATATATGAAACACACATATAAGCATATATACAAAATACAATCATATATGTCTGTATGTATGTGTATATGTATGCATACCTGTACACTTGACTGCATTATTGCTAATATTACTTGGAAACATTTGTGTTACATAGATCAATTAACAATAAGGTAAATGAAAGGACTTTTTATATTCAATCATTCCTTCAATGATATATTTTTTAATTTGGATAGAGATGATTTTTTTATTTGGCAGGGGCAGGTTTGGGCCTTACCCACTAGTGTGCTCAGGGATGACTCCTGGCTCTGTGCTCAGGGATGACTCCTGGTGGGCGTCAGGGGACCAAATGTGGTGCCAGGGACTGACCCAGCTCGGCTGCGTGTAAGATCTGTGGCCTACACTCGGTACCATCTCTTGGGTCTCAGATCTGAATTCTGACCTATATTATTTTTGACCTGTCTATTTTTCTTCTCGTTAAATACATACGAGTATTTCATGCCAAGCAAGTTCACTGGTGAAAATAAACACTGTGATTTCATTTACTCTAGAAAATCATCCTCTCCTCTCCTCTCCTCTCCTCTCCTCTCCTCTCCTCTCCTCTCCTCTCCTCTCCTCTCCTCTCCTCTCCTCTCCTCTCCTCTCCTCTCCTCTCCTCTCCTCTCCTCTCCTCTTCTCTTCCCCTTTCTTTCCCTCCTCTCTCCCCCCTCCCCTCCCCTCTCATCTTCCGTCTCCTCCCCTCCCCCTCTCCTCTCCTCTCCTCTCCTCTCCTCTCCTCTCCTCTCCTCTCCTCTTCCCCTTTCTTTCCCTCCTCTCTCCCCCCTCCCCTCCCCTCTCATCTTCCTTCTCCTCCCCTCCCCCTCTCCTCTCCTCTCCTCTCCTCTCCTCTCCTCTCCTCTCCTCTCCTCTCCTCTCCTCTCCTCTCCTCTCCTCTCCTCTCCTCTCCTCTCCTCTCCCCTTCTTCTGCCTTCTCTCCCCTCAGCTTCCCTCCCTCACTCCCCTCCATTCTTTTCCCCTCCCCTCCCCTCCCCTCCTCTCCCCTCTTCTCTCCTCCCTCCCTTCTCTTCTCCTCTCCTCTCCTCTCCTCTCCTCTCCCCTTCTTCTGCCTTCTCTCCCCTCAGCTTCCCTCCCTCACTCCCCTCCATTCTTTTCCCCTCCCCTCCCCTCCCCTCCTCTCCCCTCTTCTCTCCTCCCTCCCTTCTCTTCTCCTCTCCTCTCTTCTCCTCTCCCCTTCTTCCCCCTTCCCTCCCCTCAGCTTCCCTCCCCTCTCCTCTCCTCTCCTCTCCTCTCCTCTCCTCTCCTCTCCTCTCCTCTCCTCTCCTCTCCTCTCCTCTCCCCTCCTCCCCCTCCCCTCAGCTTCCCTCCCCTCCCCTTCTCTCCTCTCCTTCCTTCTTTCCTTTTTCTTCCCCTCTTTGTTTACACTTTCCTTTTTTTGAGGAAAGCAGATCAGTTGACACATGACCATGTGTTTAATGTGTATTACCGCTTAACATGTGGTATGTGTAGTAACGACACATCATGAGTTAAGCAACAATAACTATTCCATGCATTTCCAGGAAATAGCTAAAGCAAACCATTTTTTCTACAAACTAGTGATTGGAAACCACTGATCTAAGCCATTACTTACAATTTTTCATTGATTTTTCATCACTCTTAGTATTATTTTTGGACAGTCTGGACATAAATAACGGAATACCATATACTGAGTGAGTTAAATATTAGAAATTGATTTTCTCACAATTTTGGAGACAGAAAATTCAAAACCAGAGACTCAAATGCAGATGGCTGCCTGTGGCTGTGTCTTCACATAGCACAGAGAGAGAGAGAGAGAGAGAGAGAGAGAGAGAGGCAGACAGACAGACAGACAGACAGAGACAGAGACAGAGTATAAACAGTGCATAAATCTATAAAGCAAAGGAAATGGTTCATCCCCAACTGGAAAATGGGTCCTCCAGAAATGCATGTTTCTGGCATTTATTTTTATAAGGCATTAATATCATCATGAGGGCCTCAACTTCATGACCTCATCTAAAATGAATCGCCTCTTCTTTTTTTTTTTGCTCTAACTTCTGATGATATTATGATTTGTTAAATGTTATATCCTACAATCCCCTTTTTCCCCTCGAGTTCTTTTTTTAAATTTTATTTTATTAGTGAATCACAGTGAGACAAAGTTATAGACTTACAGGTTTTCATGCTTACGTTTCAGTCATACAATGATCGAGTGCCCATCCCTCCACCAGTGCCCATTTTCCACCACCAATGGTCCCTGCAACCCTCCCACCCTGTCCCCTTCACCCCACCCTGCCTCTGTGACAGGGCATTCCCATTTGCTCCCTCTCTCTTTTTGGGTGTTGTGGTTTGCTACAGAGGTATTAAGTAGGCATCTTGTTTGGTCTATAGTCTATTTTCAGCCCGTATCTCCCATCCCTAGTGGGCCTGCCTAGCACCCTTTGCTTGGTGATCCCTTCTCTATCAGAGCTGCTTCTTCACCTGGCATGTGAGGTCAGCTTCCAAGCTGTGGAGTACTCCTCTTGGTACTTATCTCTACTATTCTTGGGTGTTAGTCTCCCATTCTGTTACTTTATATTCCACAAATGAGTGCAATCTTTCTATGTCTGTCCTTCTCGGACTCAAAAAATGAATCAGCTCTTAAGGTGTGCCATCTCTAGGGAATATCATATTTGGGGTCAGAGTTTCAATCTACACATTTTCAGAGATGTGGTCTCTAACGGAGGAGGACCACAATTATTCATATGATCTCCACTGTTTAAGTGATATTACTACACTTGTACCACGCCCTCCGTGTTCTGATACTGCCCACCTTGGCCTGTTTTCTCCTTCCATTCTTCTAATTTCAGTTTCCACCAGAGCTTTGAATACACTATCAATTAAAATTTCAATTTCCTTTTCTGCTCTGCAACCTTACTTCTCCTCGTTGACATCTGATATTCCTTCACATATATGTTTGTTTCAAATAAAGGGATTTTTTTTCTCTAGTGGGAAACTGTCTCACCCATAAGTCTTAAAAATTTACCCACTCAGGTTGAAAGCTGCGTGCCGAAAGTAGACTATAGACCAAACACAATGGCCACTCAATACCTCTATTGCAAACTACAACATCTAACAGGAGAGAGAACAAAAGGGAATGTCCTGCTGCAGAGGCAGGGTGGGGTGGTGGGGGTTGGGGTGGGGGTGGTGGGAGGGATACTGGGAACATTGGTGGAGGAGAATGGGCACTGGTGGAGGGATATAAATGAATTGCAAACATGAAAGTTCATAAATTTGTAACTGTACCTCACAGTGATTCACTAATAAAAATTAAAAAATTTTACTCCACATGAATGTGCTGAAGATGTACTTCATCCTTATTTTACTCAATAAACATACATTTCACATCTATTCATGTAATATTTGTAATATTTGGTTAGATTTTGGACCCTTAATATAGTAAAAACTACATTTACAAGAGCATAAATTCATTTTTGGTAATGGAGAGATAGGTTTTACCTTCACTCTTATAAAATCAAAATGTAGCATTGTACCTGATATATGGTAGTGTGAACATTCAAAATATGTTTATTAAATTAATTAATTAACTAGAGAAAGGAATAATTGTCATTGATAAGTTTAAATTGTAATAGCTACAGCAGCTTAGAAAAAAAGGCATCATTCTGAAGAACAGAGCAACTTAAATTAAACCTGTGAAGTAGAATCTATGAAGACTGGAACTAAAACACAATGAAATTTAGAAACTCAGAGAGGAGAAAGAAAGGCCTACTCTGATAAAATATGCTGTGTTACTTAATGATTTTTTTTCTCCTCTTTGGCCAAGAACCATAAACCTGTATTTTTCCAATGAGTGATGTTATCATAATGTGATATTTCATTCTAGTAATTCTAATTCTAACACTGTGATATGATTTATTTACTTGTTAGCATGGAGAAAATTAGGCATTTCTAATAAATATGCTTTAAATCTATTGTAAATAATAACTTGTATGCATCACTACTACCTCATATCTCATGATTGCATTTGTATGTCTTTATGAGAGTAACATAAGCATACAAATGCAAGATCACAATGATACAATTCATAATGCATGCTACTAAAAGAATATCCTGTTAGAATACTACAATGCCTAGAAAATCATATGAGTGTTGTTTTTATGATTATTGATGTTTTTTGTTAGGTGAAATATCTAATTTAAAATTTGAGAAAA
Organism: Sorex araneus; assembly: GCF_027595985.1. Classification (NCBI taxonomy): domain Eukaryota; kingdom Metazoa; phylum Chordata; class Mammalia; order Eulipotyphla; family Soricidae; genus Sorex; species Sorex araneus. Next base: position 215,864,930 of record NC_073303.1, read on the forward strand.
ATAATTTTTGTTATGTTACAATGAAATAGTTTCCCAGTAACTCATGAGAAATATTAGAATGATATATTATATTGCATTTTTGTATATCACTTGAATATATTAAAAAATGTAAATGAACCAGGTGTTATGTATGAGGATGTTTCTGACTTAAGGCCGTGAAATTGCAGAATTGTTTATTCTGCATTGAAATCACTCTTCAATGATAAACATCTGAAAATTCCCAGCTTTAGCTTTTCCAATACGTTTCTGAGTTATACTCACCTTAGTCATATGAATGAATTCATTTTTAATATTGTTAAATAATTTCTCTAGCAATGTTATCTTTTGATTTGATGGTGGTATGGATTAATAAGGAGTGCATTGGTAATTTTCTTTTCTCTCTTTTATTGCTTTATGAGTCACACCTGGCAATGCACAGGGGTTTCTCCTGGCTCTGCACTCAGGAATCACCCCTGGCGGTGCTCAGAGGACCATATGGGATACTGGGAATCGAACCTGGGTCGGCCGCGTGCAAGGCAAATGCCCTCCCCGCTGTGCTATTGCTCCAGTCCCTTTCTCTTCCCTTAAATCCTCCCAAGAAGATGCTATTTTCTTTATTTTTAAAAACTTTTTATTTAGGTACTGGGATTTAGATGTGGAATTAGAAATAAAAAGTCATATATGCAAAGAACAAATTGGTGAATTCTAGAAGCAACGTAATAAAGAGTGGGTGAATCATTCAAGAGACAAATTTCTGACTATAAAATAAGTATTTCATAGGAATGTAATATATGTTGTGATGAATATAATTAATTACATGTATTTTGTATTTGAAAGTTGCTACAATGGTGAATCTTAAAAGTTTTAATCACAGAAAAAACAATGTAATTATGAATAGTAATAGATGACAACTATATTTTTTGGTGATTATTTTTCAATGTATACAAAATGATTGCTGAAGTTGATATAATGTTAAGTGGTTATATTAATAAAATTAATGTTAAGTAATTATACAATAATCAATATTAGAGGAAATGAAAATACATAGTGCATTGATTAATCTCACATAAAGAAAGTATGAATCTATAATTATAACAGTAGAACAGCTAACAATGAAATTAAAAATAAGAACTCTCTCAAACAACTGAGTCAAGGAAAAATAAAATACTCATAATAAAAACATTTTCATATTTATCATGAAAATGTATTTTATAAAATTGCATGCATTTATATGTAGAAGATCTGAGGTCAAAGATAAAAATACCTATCCTGATCTATTATTTTTATTATTTAAAAAATAGAATAGAGGGTGGTGACATAATACAAGTGTTAGGGTGCACTTATATCTGATCCAGTTTATTTTTTTTTTTTGCTTTTTTTGGGGGAGTCACACCTGGCGATGCACAGGGGTTACTCCTGGCTCTGCACTCAGGAATCACCCCTGGCAATGCTCAGAGGACCATATGGGATGCTGGGAATCGAACCCGGGTCGGCCGAGTGCAAGGCAAACGCCCTACCTGCTGTGCTATTGCTTACCTGATCCAGTTTAGATCCTCAACACCATATGCCCTTTCTGCCACTCAACACATTGTCATGTGTGACGCTGAGACCACCAAGAACCACAGAGCTGGTCCCCAGCTGCATGCAACCCAACAACACCTGATCTAGCTTTGCATTCAACCTTCAGGCTCAAATGGCAAAGATGTGTCAGAAGTAGCCTCTAGACATCCTAAACACTGCTTGGGAGCCCTCATCTCAAAAATAACTAAAATGACTAAACAATAAATTCAAAACATAATTATCACTTACTTCTTTCCAGTGCTGATTTAAATCCAACAGACATATTGACTATGTGACTGACATAAATCATATCATTATGAAAATATATTGAATGTAAAAAGTTAAACATCAAAATTAAATTAAAAAGGAAAAGTAAAGATAATTATAATCATTGACAAAAAGTTATAAATATGAAAGCACTGTGCACAAGTCAATTCTAATAGATTGCGATAATTAATCTTAATGGAAAGTATCCAAGTGTAAATTATAAATAATCTCAAAAAAATCAATGTAAGATTTAAATAGGCCAAGAAACACAAAATCTCTAGAAATAAAAGTTACCAAAATTTCAAAGGCAGTGATTAATATCGCCCGCTTTTTTCTCAGAAGATTTATCGCAGACTTTCAAAATGAGCACATGTGCCCAATATTATTTTCCACAGAATTTAGGAAACTCTAAAATAAATTTCACTTTATTTATTAAACAAAAAAATTAGAATGCATTAATAAAATTACACAGCATTGTGAATTCAGGGCCGAGATTAATATGAATGTCCTAAAAATTCAAGTCAATCTCACAGCCACAGGCCCAGGTAGAATTGACATGAGAGGCCTACAACCTCTGCCTCCTTGATACCAATTAATTAGGAGTTGCAGATCAAGATTCCATGGAAAATTAAAGAGAGTAGTAGAGGATTCTACTAGGAGAGGATTAAAGAGAATAGTAGAAAGAATGAAAACCAAAGAGGTGGGGAAGGAGATAGCTCAAGGTTAAGTTTGCTCCCAGGTACAAAATGCCCCGTCAAGCACCATTTTTTGTGGCCCTGGCAGCTTCAAAACATCACAGAGGTGACCCTGGCAGTTTCTGATACCCAGTATTGCATTGTTAGTAACACAGTCATCTCGTTGTTCATCAATTTGCTCTAGCAGGCACCAGTACCGTCTCCACTGTGAGACTTGTTACTGTTTTTGGCATATCGATTACACCACAGGGAGCTTGCCAGGCTCTGCCATGCGAGTGGGATACTCTCATTAGCTTGCTGGTCTCTCCGAGAGGGATGGAGGAATCGAACCCGGGTCAGCCCGTGTGCAAGACAAACGCCCTCCCGCTAGCCGCTGTGCTATTGCTCCAGCAAGTAAGCTTATTATTTTAAGCTATAAAATAAACTATAAGCTATAAAATAATAAGCAAGTAAGCTTATGAACTTTGAACAAAAAATATTTATCCTAGACTTAGATATCCTAAAGATAATCTGATATCTAAGATTAAGAACTTGGAGTACAGTTCATCAAGTAATCTATTCCAGACTCTCATGCTTTTTCTGAAAGTAGTTGCACAGACTTCTCTCTCCAGGACTTGAGGAATTTTGGATTTAGGTTATTTCCCATCCTTTCTTCTTATCATTTTAAGTTTACGTTTATTCTGGTTGAATTTCATTATTTTAAATTCAGCATGTTGACAGGCTGCAGCCTGTCAAAATATTTTAATCACACATTCTAAATTCTATCACTTTCACAGTTTCTTTGAGCTTCATGCCAGTAGCAATTTATTTAATTGTCTCTTTTATATTTTCTTCCTGGTTACTTATAAAAGAATTGAGTACAAAAAGATTTAATAAAAAGTATTAAAAAGTCCTCCAAGTTATCTTCAATTCTTTAATTAGCACTATGTGAATATAATGTCTACCAAATAACTTTATGCAACATTTATCGCTAGTATCTTGTAAAATACTTATTCATAGAGTACTCTATAAACATTTATTTATCTAATACATGAGCATGAAAGTAACAAAAACTGAGAATTCATCCAAATCCATTGATGATAGCCATTTTATGCAATGACTCATGTATTTACCCTAAAGCTTCTTGAAAAGGCTACATTTAAAACAGAGACAAGAAAAGAAATAAACATGTATATTATAAGTATAAACTGAGAATATCATATTAAAAGCTTGTTGGAATAGAAGTCTTTGAATATGGATGAATATTTAATTAGGATGTTACCAAAGTAACAGTGTTAGAAATTACTTTGACCTGAACTGGGATTGGCAGCTGTCAAGAAGGAAGTATTAACATGAAATAGAATTTAATAATGTTTGGATGTGAGAATAAAAATAGTAAAATAATGTGTGAGAGTTGATCTTTCAAATATGGGCAAGAATGCGGTTGGTATTATTGTCCAATAAAATAGGAGTGGGAATTGACTCAGTTTTAGTAATGCCAAATGATAAGAGACTTCCAGCAGATATAAAGACTGAACCTGAGATGCTGAGGGAAAAAAATGACTAGACTAGACAAGAAAACTTTCACTTTACATCTTTATGAATTTGATCACCACATGCAATTCATATCAGTGAAACCATGTAACATTTGTCATTTTATGATTCAACTTATTAAAATTCAACCATCTTATTTTTAATGAAGCATCAAGTTCTCAAAGTATATTAATTTTTATTCAAATGTGAAACATTTTTATATCATCAGAATAGATAGGCCAGAGGTATAGCTCAAACAGATTAGGTCGCATGCTTTCTATGTGGGAGGCCCAGGTTTAAGTCTCAGCACTGAATATTTCAAGAAACACTGTCAGGAGAAGCCCTAGCAAATCTCTCAGATGAGCCTATGAGTCTGGCAAAATAAAAGAATAAATAAATAAAAGGATAATATAAAATAATATACACACTTTGTTTATCTGTCATTCATCTGTCAGTCGTTAGCTTGCTTTCACCTAGGTTTCCTGCTGTATTTCAATACAATGTCACTGTCAGACACCAGAAACTGTGAACCCTGGGCCACAAGCCAAGACTAGTCGACCTTGGCATTAGAGCTGATGTAGAATACCTATGATGACAAATTCTCAGTTGTTAATCAAACACCTAAGTTCAGAGTCACAATAGCTGTCCGGAAATAGCATATAGGAAGCTCAGGTACTTGCAAATTCCTATTTAAACTTGGATACTCACCTCTGGCTTTCAGATAACACCAGGTACAGTGATAAATGAAGGAATTAATGTGCATTAATAAGTGAAAAGTAAAGCCTAAGATGGAACTCAAACCTATAAAAACTTTCTAAACATCCTGATGAAGATTTCAAAGCAGCAATCCTAATGATTTTCACTGAAAAGGAAACAAATGGAAGAGATCTTCAAGAGGACATATAAAAAAATAAATATCCATGCTACACAAAAAACAATCATTCAAGCAATTGGTGGCCCAAAACTAATAGGGATAGGTATCCTTATGTCAGATAAAGGGGATTTTAAATTTTCAAAAGGTGAGGAGAGATTGATATAATTATAGTATTATGATTGAAGAGGAAGGAGGATCAAGAGGATATAACTTCCATTAAAAGCATACATAGAATGTAGAAGTATCAAAATATGCAGCGTAATCACTAATAGAACTGTTGAAAGATATCAACAGCTGTTGGATATCATTGGTTTGTCCTTTCCCCCTTGCCACTAGGAGCTTAGGTTTATCAGTCACACCCATCAAAGTGCTCCCGAGTCACTCCCATTCCTTTGTTTATCTGTAACCATTTCTATCAGTTTATCTGCTCTTCTCTTAATCAAACTCTGTTAATTGGTAAGGTCAGAACTTCCTAGGACACTGAATATTATAACATTGCCTTTCTCTCCTCTTTATGCCTTTTGAATAATTTACTTTAAAGCTATGTCTTTTTTGTATAGACACAAGAAGACAATATTATGTTTTTATAACTTAAGACTTAATTGGCCTCGATATTCCCTCCTGGGCATCTGCTTTCTCCACTTAAGCCTCAGTTGCCCTCAGTTCCTAGCACCCCAAAGGAGGGTCCCCGACGTGGGACGGGAAGGATCCAGGGCAAGCGGTGAGTTATGTGCTACCCTGGCATCGAGATGGGCCTGGCCAAAGTGCCTAATTCTTAACTATAAGTTAAGAGCTTGATCATAGACAAATACTGTCATGATCCAATAGTAATTATGAGACTGGGACCCTGCCAGGGCTAGGAAAGACTGATCTGGCCTGAGCACTGTAGTCTGAGATTGAGATGGCCCCAGGAGAGCAATTCTATAAGCTTTAATGCATCTCTTATTGTGTCCATACAAAATAATTAATATTATGAATTCTTATATGCTTGCTGGCTGAGGAGAAGAGAAACACATTCATGGGACTCTGCCCTTGGGTGGATCCTCCTGCTGAAAGAGAATTAAGTCCTAGGAGAAGCATCCCCTGAGGGAAAAGAACCTTACCCTATTGCTGACCACACCTATGTGTATGCCCCAACCCCCTGATGCTGTGGAGATTTAACTAGGCTGTAAGAGTGGGTCGGGGGCCAGATCCAGATCCACAGGGGCCAGATCCATGGGCCCAGATCCACGGCGCCAGATCCACCGGGGCCAGATCCACGGGAGCCAGATCCACGGGGGCCAGATCCACTGATCGAGAGAGAGACCGAGAGCCGGGAGAGAGGCAGAGAGAGAGAGAATGAAGTAGGATGGGGGAGAAAGAAGCAGGAGGAGAATCAGAGGAGAATGGCGATGGACATGATATAAACCGATCGAGCAACCAGTTTGGCCTTCTTCCTTCCTTCGCCTGCCTCGCCGCCTGTGCGTCCTTTCCTTTTCTTTTATTTTTGTGTTTTACACAAACAGCAGCACAATTCACAGTCTACTTTCCTTTTCTTTTATTTTTGTGTTTTACACAAACAGCAGCACAATTCACAGTCTACTAACATCATTGGATAGACTATTGTAACAAAATTTAGCAGGGGTAAAGAGCTACAAGTGAAAAGTCAGAAGAGCAGCACTGACTAGAAATTAATGAGCTCTCCAAAGAGAAAACCAAGATATTCTACTGTGCCAACGAGATTAGATCTCCAGCATCCCAGATGGCTCTCCAAACATGCTCAGGAGTGATTCCTGTGTATAGGACCAGAAGTAATCCCTGATCATTGCCAGGTGTTGCCTCCAAGTTAAAAGAAAACAAAATATATCTAATTCTCCAGTGCACATAGAACATTAATAAAACAAGTGTAAATAAAGTCTCAAAAACTAAAAACAGGGGGCTGGAGCGATAGCACAGCGGGTAGGGCGTTTACCTTGCATGCGACCAACCCGGGTGTGATTCCCAGCATCCCATATGGTCCCCAGAGCAATGCCAGGAGTAATTCCTGAGTGCATGAGCCAGGAGTGACCCCTGTGCATCGCCGGGTGTGACCCAAAAAAGAAAAAAAAAACTAAAAACACATAAAGAACATTTTAGAGATTGCAATGTTTGGAAGCATTAATTAATTATAAAAATGAAAGTGGCATGTTGAAACAGTTTGAACAACATGCTAGTATGCAGCAAAACAACATACTGCTGAAAAATATTTTAGTCGACAATGAAACTCAAGAGGAAATACATGGTTTCTGGGAACAGATAAGAACCAAAAAAATCAAATCTAACAAAAAATCAAAATCAGTGCTATAAAGATAACTCAGTACTATAAAGATAATTCAGAATAAAGTTTACATTATGAAAAAAGACAAAGAGCATAATAAAGTTTACATTATGAAACAAGACAAAGACAAAAAAAAGCCAATATAATCTCACATTTTAGGAAACTAAAAGTAGTAGAGAAAAATTTTGGAGTAGAGAAATTTATTGGAGTAGAGAAAATTTTAGATTTAGAATTTTGGATTTTTAGAATTAGAGTGAAAATAAATAAAACTCAAAAAGTAATACAAAAGATCAATGAAATCAAAAGCTAGTTACTTAAAATAAATATAAATAAAATGCCTTAGTCTCCCCCACCACAAATAAGACCAAGCTTTAAAGATAAATAAAAAATTGAAGGAACCTAAGAGAAATGAATAAAAATTTATGAATATATTTTACAAAATTAAATTAGGAGAAAGAGAAAATATTACTGAGCCAATTTTAGACAAAAAAAGGCTGAATAGCATTCAATAATCTCCCTCAAAATAAAATCCCAGGTTCATATGGTTTTACTCAGGTCTAATAAGACTTTAAAGACAATTTATTTTATCAAAATAAACTTTTTCTCAAGTTCTTTAAAACACTGAAAAAAAAAAGCATCCAGGAACTTTTCAGAGCAACTTCTCTAAGGCTAGCATTATTCTTATTATAAAAACAAGCAAACAAAAACTCAGACAATTACTGCTGACAAATTTGGATACAAACATATTGTTGCCAAGAAATAAGCCAACTGAATTCAACAATATGAAATAAATCATACACCAGAACAAAGTTGAATATATTTCAGACATCTAAGCATGGTTCAATACACACAAATCTAATAGTGTGATACATCACATCAGCAAAAGACAACAATCATGTTAAGAGATCAGTAGATGCAGAGAAAGATTTACAGTATTAAACATTCATTTATCATTTAAAAATTCCCAAAACAATGGGAATAGAAAGAATATTCCTGTAAATAGTAAAGAACATATGAAAAAAACCACTAGAAATGGCCACTTCAGTGGGCCGGAGACGGTTGGTAAAGAGTTTCACTTGCATGCAGTCAACCCAGATTCAATCTTCCGCGTTCTATATTGTTTCCCAGCATCGTACAGAGTAACTTGTGAGCCTCTCTAGTTGTGGGCCAACACTCCAAACAAAGAAACAAAAGGCAAAAAAGTAAACAGAAACTCCAAAAACCTGACCTTAGACTTTGAATCATCTCTGAAATAGCGGAAGTGTTGGAAAATTTCTTCTTGAGATTTTTAAAAAAACTTATCTCTTTCGTTAAATAAAACTGTCTCAGTACTGGATAACAATAATATTCCTTGAAGATAATGTTAGAATAGTCTAGAGAGAGGTCCTCCTCAGAAAAACCAACATCTAGTAATTTTAAAATAAGTTTGTGTTATAGATCAATCACAAAATATGTCAATTTGTAGTCTAGATGAGCCTGATGCAAAGATTTCTTTGTAAGGCCATTTTTCCTACCTCATTTTTTTTATTGATTAACATAATCTTATTCAGTGTTTGATTTCATGTCATCACAGTCTTTTTTTTTTAAAGGTAGGTTTTGCAGTTACAAGCGTAGAAGATTGAGCTTAATGATCGGGAACAAATAAAAAAACAAGAGGGAAAATATAATAATTTTTATAATAATTATAATAATTCCTTTTAATAAGAGAAAAAATCCATCTTTTTTTTTTTTTTTTTTTTTTTTTTTTTTTTTTTTGGTTTTTGGGTCACACCCGGCGATGCACAGGGGTTACTCCTGGCTCTTCACTCAGGAATTACCCCTGGCGGTGCTCAGGGGACCATATGGGATGCTGGGATTAGAACCCGGGTCGGCCGCGTGCAAGGCAAACGCCCTACCCGCTGTGCTATTGCTCCAACCCCAAAAAATCCATCTTTTGAATTAGTTGACAATCCACATGATAAAAGTGAAGAATTTGAAATATGTGGAAATAGAAAGTGAATCTATTTTAACTTTTCTGAATAATTGGGTGCATAACTCTAAAGACCTACATTGTTTTATAAGAGGAGTGTGACTAAGACTAAAACATGTACATCATAATGCCGGATTTGTGCCACAATTAATCTTACAGAATCAAACATGTTGGGAAACTCTACCTGGCTGTACTCAGGGATGAATCTTGGTGGTGTTTGGGTGATTATATTAGATGCTAGGAATTGGAGGAATGAAGCATTTATACCAGTAATACCATAATATGAGAGTATAGGCATGAGGACATGTGAAATGACCACATGGAAATCAGAGTCAAATATATATATATATGTATATATATACACGTATATATATATGTAAAACAAATGTAGCTGACAAATTCTATATAAAACCTTAAACAGATTAAAGTAGCATATACAAAATCAGTTGGGTCCTCACTCAGGATGGGAGATGCATGCTGAAAGTAGACTATAGACCGAACACGATGGCCACTCAAGACCTCTACTGCAAACCACAACACCCAAAAGGAGAGAGAGAACAAAAGGGAATTCCCTGACACAGAGGTGGGGTGGGGTGGGAGGGGATGGGATGGGAGTGGTGGGAGGGATACTGGGATCTTTGGTGGTGGAGAATGGGCACTGGTGGAGGGATGGGTACTTGATCATTGTATAACTGAAACACAAATATGAAAGTTAGTAAGTCTACAATTGTACCTCATGGTGATCACTAATAAAAGCTTACAAGGGCCAGGGGGATTGCCCCATAGCTGAAGCCTGCTTCATGAGCAGAAGGGAGAAGGCAGATAGAATAGAGAAGAGATCACTAAGAAAATGATGGCTGGAGGAATCAGTCGGGATGGGAGATGCATGCCGAAAGTAGATAATGGACCAAACATGATGGCCTCTCAGTGTCTGTGTTGCAAGCTATAATACCCAAAAGTAGAGAAAGAGTAGGGGGAATATTTTCTGCTTTAGAGGCAGGGGAGGGTGGTAAAGGGGGGTTATACCTGGGATATTGGTGGTGGGGAATGTGCACTGGTGGAGGGATGGGTGTTTGATCATTGTGAGATTGTAACCCAAACATGAAAGCTTGTAACTATCTCATGATGATTCAATAAAATTTTTTTAAACTTTTTTAAAAATTGAAAAACAGCTCAAAAAATGGTTGGGTCCCTTGCTCAAAATATTCATCTCAATTACTGAGGAATAAAACAACAACTTAGAATACCATACCTGTTTCTCTATCAGTTTTCTTTGCTTTTGTTTTGCGTGTGGTCAGTTTTACTCCCGATTCTCTGGTATTTTTTAAAATGGGGTGAAGAATTACATGATAACAATTTTTGAGCTGAATTTTATTTATATTAATTAAATAATAACCACTATCAACTGCATATTTTGTATATTATGTGAAGTTATTAAAATAATGAATTACTTGAACTATTTTTAATAAACTGTGTGACTCTTCTAAAATACTCACAGAGGAAAAACAATATGTTCACAATCCCATATAATTCATTTTTGCTTCAAGAAACAGTCGCAGAAAGAGTTCTAAAGTGCAGGATTATTCTACTGTCAGAAAGTTTGATAATTAATATATTTTAAAAATACCTTCAGACTTTTCACTGTTTATAGAAAGTTTTGGTACTTAGTTTTTCAATATAGACTCAGGGTGAAAGATTGTCATTGAAGTTCTCAGGTAAATCTCGTTTTAGTGTTGAGAAAATTAATATAATAAAAACATGAAACTTTTAGTAAAAAATTTTTACTCATATTTTCCTCTGGAAATTTATTAAACCACAATATATTTACTTACACTTTGGGAATAGTGAGAGTAAATGATTAAAGATTCAGAATCCACTAAGACTGTTTTTATGCTGGGTTCAGAGCAACAGTACTCGGTTAGGGCATTTGCACACGGCCCATCCCATATGGTCCCCTGAGCACTGCCGGGAGTAAATACTGAATGCAGAGCCAGGTGTAACTTTTGAGCATCACTGGATGTAGCTCCCAAACCAAAAACAACAATAGTCAAACTGTTTCTGTGCCATGATTTAAAATACTGTTAATAATAGAGCTTATATAGTAGTATAAAATGTTCTAACTACAAATATATCATGTCTCAAGCGGACACAAGACTTGAGACGACGTAATATGCTCAGGAAGGGACAAATGACTACAAGTCCAACTTGCAGTGTCTTTATTTCAAATCATCAGTGGTTATATACTTTCCATGACGAGAAAAACCATGTCCTACTACTAATAAAGGCAATTATCCTATTACAGTGAATCACATAACACATGTCCTCCTTCATCCTCAATCACGTACAATCCCTCGTTAGTTAACTTGTTAACTACCATAATGCATCAAGGCGCCAGGCTAGAGATGTAAGAACAGGAACCGTTCCCAAGTCGAAGAGGCACAAGACATTCCTCGTGCTCAACGACTGCATTTCCGCCGTCAGTTCCCAGACCTGAGCTCAGCCCGCAGTCAGTCTTCCAACACAAATACACCAACAATGTCACCATCCCACCAACAGCCCAAAGTTCTGTCTGACCCGAACCCTGGCTTCTTAGTAAATGCATTTTTAAATTTCATTACTAAAGCTTAGGTCACGTGTTTAAAATAACGTTGACTCTTTCAGGTTTTGTGGACCTCTACACCGTCCTAGTGTCCAAGGTCCCTGACCAATGCTCCTATGTTATCAGCAGAGAGATGTTTTCTTCTCTACTCACACCGTCCACCCTCCTTGACATTCTCATTTCTGTAATCCAGGTCAGTGCTGGTCTACATTTGATGCCACCCATTACCTTCTCTTGTTACGATATATGCCACCGATCATTGGTAGCATATGGTATTTGTCCTTTTTACTCATATTTCAGGAAATATAGCCCCCTCCCATTTCCAACCAAGTTGTAACAAACTGCATGATTTCATCCATCCTATGGCTGAATAGCATTCCATTGAATATGTACACCACACCTTCTTTAGCCACTTATCTGTCATCGAACATTTGGTTGTTTCTATATCTGGGCTATTATACTAAGTAGCACAACAAACGTATAAGGGCACATATCTTTTTCTCAAGTTCATGCTTTTGTTTTGGTGTCAGATGCCACGAATTGGAATCACTAGGCTATATGGAAGCTTTATTCTTATTTTTTTCTAATACATCTGCATACTCTTTTTTATAGGGGCTGATCTAGGCAACATTCCCAAGAGAAATGAATGGGAATTCCTTTTTGAACATATTCCTGCAAACATAGGATGTTTCAGTCTCAGAGCCAATTTTTCATCTCAAGTTATATTTTTAATCACTAGGGTGATTTGTTCAAACTGTCTTTTTTAGGTGCATCAGAAATTGTAGTTTAAAACAGATTGGCTGTATGTGATTAAGAAGAAATGACATAATCAAGGAGATTTATAAATTATAAGTAAAGGAAAACCAAATTTCTCTACACACAAAAGCAATAAAATTGTATGCTGTGATCTCTTAATGTTATGAAACTATCTATAAGTTTATAATTTAATGATAAGTAAATATAATTTAGACAGGTAAGTGTGTCTAAACAAATTGGTAACAAGTTGTTTATAGTCTGAGATTCTAAAAGAATGCATGGCTACTTAAATTTGTTTCATGAATTATTTTACTCTAATACTGCCTTCATATGTAAGACTTCGGTGGCATATATGACTTCTGAGTTGTTTTCTTATTTTAAGTCTTTTATGAATACCAAGAGTCTTGAAAACATTATTAATTTATCACCTAAGTTCAAGGAACATAACATTGCAAAGGTCAACTGTAAATGTCTGCTCTCTTCAGAATTAGAACAGTATTTGTAACTTAGTACAATATGGAGTGCTAAATTGTTTCTTAATTCAGGGAAAAGAAGAGCCTGGCAAGCTATCTGTGGCATATTTGATATGCCAAAAACAGTAACAAAAGTCTCACAATGGAGATGTTACTGGTGCCCTCTCTAGCAAATCGATCAACAACGGGACAACAGTGCTACAGTTTTAATTCAGGCGACCATTTCATTTAAAAATAGTGTTTTTTATACAATATGAAGAAGAATTAAGTGCCTTCAAGACCTCTAATTACTTTTTCATTTCCACCATTTAGCACTTCCTTAATATTCAGGCCACTGTTATACTGTGTTTATATCTCAAAATAAATATCTTATATTCTACTAGTCTAACATGTGTAGCCAACTTATGTGTATGGTTTTTTCTGCTATGAAAGAGAACTCCTGAAAACAGAACAAGAACGATCTAAACTTTCAAATTTTAAAAATAAAAATAACTGATAATATTTCATCATTTAGAAAGTCCGCATTATTTTTTTTCTTTAATAATGGTCAGCGATTTTTATTGACAAAGCAAGGAATCACTTTACTGTGCTTCCTAGATAGTGCCCTCCTACTTTTTCAAAAAGCAAATATATATAATAAGTATATAGACAAGTCACTATATAAATCTAAATTTTGGAATACTTTATTTTTGGTGTATAGTAAAACTTATATGAGTGCCTTTATATTTCTGAAGATGTATTTTTATAAAAGAGACTTTATTCATCCACATATAATAGCTAGATACAGACAGATATAGATATAGATAGAAAAAAATATTAGAGAGCTCATCATGCCAGATGAAGATGCAAACTATACCTTTATGGAACCTTGTAAATAAATGTATGTTCATATAAGCAAGTCGGCAATGATAAGATGAGAAACATACAATGAATCAGGAAATGTGAAAGAAAATAATGACAGAGGGACATATATACAAAGATAAAAGAGAGTCTCTGTAAGCCAAACAGTTTAAAATTAAAAGATAAGTTGATGATTCCAACATGGGAATGTAACATATGAAACTTTTTTAGATAGGGACATTCTTAACAGAAAAAGCAGCAGCTGTGGGATTCATAACAGAGAAAATAAGGAGACCAGATGAAATATGATTGGAGAAATAAATGGAAACCTAGATAAAACATGAAAATATTATTCTAAGAGGATGTGAGAGAAGAGAGGATGAAAGTGAACTATTTATTTACCAACAGTGTTTACCATTACTCTGTGGGGAGCTTTACTTATTTATTTTTCATTTGTCTTTCACAATTACATTTTGGGACATCTACTGTTATCTTTGACTTGCAAATTAGAAAAAAAAGTGAGATTTACTTGCTATCATTGAATCACCCTATCACTGTCATCCCGTTGTTCATCGATTTGCTCAAACAGGTGCCAGTAACGTCTCCATTTGTCCTAACCCTGAGATTTTAGAAGCCTCTCTTTACTTGTCTTTCCCAATGGTGCCACACTGGAGGCTCTTTCAGGGTCAGAGGAATGAGACCCATCATTGTTACTGTTTTTGGCATATTGAATATGCCACAGGGAGCTTGCCAGGCTCTGTCATGCAGGCAGTATACTCTTGGTAGCTTGGCAGGTACTCTGAGAGGAAGAAGTAGACTATAAGAGGTTGCATGATTTGAAGCCACACGCTTCCTAGAGCTTTGTTTTAAAGTCTCTTGGTCATTGATGGGATTATATGGCACTGGGGGCAGTTTGTGGGTGTGACTTCCTAGCTGTTGGAAAAAGGGGTATCTGGGTGGAGGAGGCCCAGTCCTGATCCGAGCAGGCTTGGAGATCTCAGCCCTGGGTCCTGCACACCTGGGTTCCTCTGCCAGTTCATTCATGCTTGAGACTCGTCTGAGCGTGTGAAGAGTGCTCTTGAGCATGGCTGTGGCTGGGGTTTGGAGGTCTTCTGCTGCCGGGGCTCTGCATGTGTTGAAAAGGGAAACTCAACCCGTCTCCCTCCGAGGGACCCGGTGAAGAGAGCCAGGCACGGGGGCAGGAGACTCTGTGTTTCTCTCTTCCAGGAGCTTTGTTTTATAGTCTCTGGATCTTGGCCATTGATGGGATTACACGGCACCAGAAGCAGTTTGTGGGTGTGACTGCCACTATCACTATCACTACCATCACTATCATCCTGTTGATCCTCGATTTGCGAGCAGGCCCAGTAACGTCTCCATTTGTCCTAGCCCTGCGATTTTAGCAGCCTCTCTTCACTCTTCATTCCCAAAGGTGCTGTATTAGAGGCTCTTTCAGGGCTAGGAGAATGAGACCTATCATTGTTACTGTATTTGGCATATGAATAAGCCACGGGGAGTTTGCCAAGCTACTGGAAAATGGGGGATCTGGACAAAGGAGGCCTAGTCATGATCAGAGCAGGCTTGGAGATCTCAGCCCTGGGTCCTGCACACCTGGGTTCCTCTGCTGGTTCCTTCATGCATGAGGTTCAGTTATACACTTACTTGCTATAGGGTTAATAAATTGAAATGCTAAGATTCAGATCTAAGTGTGGTTTATCTACAAATTAATGGTCAATTTTACTCTATCCCACTACCTAAGAGAGAAAATTATAGTTGAGCTGGTCCAAGGATTGCAATAGTTCCTTATCAGAACAAAAAATGTAATAATGATTTTTATTATGGCTACTTTTTCATTATACTTGATACTGGTACACACAAATACTATTTTTTAGCTTATTGATCCATATATCTGTTATTCATATTTTTATTCAAGAATCAGGTGATTAATAACTGTCACTGTCATCCTGTTGCTCATCGATTTGTTCGAGCTGGCACCAGTAACTTCTCTCACTGAGAGACTTATTGTTACTGATTTTGGCATATTCAATATGCACGGGTAGCTTGCCAGGCTCTGCCGTGCGGGCGCAATACTCTCGGTAGCTTGTCAGGCTCTCCGAGAGGGGCGGAGGAATCGAACTCCGGTCGGCCTAGTGAAAGGCGAATGCCTAACCGCTGTGCTATCACTCCAGCCCATAATCGCTCCACGATTAATAACAAAATCTTTTAATTAAAATCATTATTTTAAACTAGATCCCCATATGGCTTGTAGGTATATACAAGTTTCAGAACACAATTAAATTTCACATTTTCCTTATTTCACCCAGATTAGCTATAATTTTCTTGTGTTAAATCTCTCTATATATTACCAGAGCTTTTCCAATGATATTTTTATACAATGATATCTTATATATTAACAAGTTGCCATATCATAAAATAGCTAAAAAGAAATTTTAAAACTAATAGAAATATATAAAAAAATTTATGTGAATAGAGAGTGAGATTATTCACACTATGCCTACATATAGTAGAGATGAGAAAGTATCAGAATACATGACCCGGTAGGAAGGGTGATATATTCTGAGTCTTATGGAGAATGGTTTTAAGGTTTAGAAAGAGAGAGCAAGTGAATTAAAAGGTCATAAAACAGCCTTAAGCCAAGTTTTATGGTCACTAAGTGGGTATTATTCACACTTATCTTTACAGGAAGTTCTAGAAAGTGAAGGGGAAAATGGGAGATATTAAAAAGAGAAACAAATAAAGTAAATGTTGTCTTTAAATATATTAACTTTTGTGGCAGAATTATTATGAGCAGAAACCAATGAAGAACATGTTTCTGGGGGGGGTGCAGGGGGGTTGGTAAAGGTCATGATAAAACCCAGGAATCTTTAGGTATCACTAATGATGGTAGGGATCTTATGAGGTGCTGGGTCAGCTATCAAACTGGGTCAGCTACCTGCATGGCAATCATCTCACCCTGTATACTCTCTCTCCAATCCAGAAGAATATTCATATAGGTTTTTAAAATAACATTATACATATTATTGAAAATTTTTATTATAAGATTTGGTATCCACAACACAGAGCATAAAGGGAATAGTGATCAGTGAAAGGATGTAACAAAAAATTCAGATATATCATAAACATGTCTTCAGTAGAGGAAAGAATCAAAACCTCTGTGTTATGGACATCAACAGCTTTGAGTGATGAAAGCAAGAGTCCAGAGAATAAATAAGCTCCTAAAGGCCAAGATACCATATGCTGAATGAAAACATATGCATAAAGTAAAACCAGCATTAGAAATTTCTACATATTTTCCCTATATGCTTAAACAATTGATTGTTCCATGTAAAAGTTTGCTCATGTGCTTCATTTGCTGACAAATCAGGGTCTTTTTTTATTTTCAAGCATTTTAATTAATTAATTAATTAATTAATTAAAACTGTATTGAATCACCATGAGATAGTTACAAGCTTTCATGTTTGGGTTACAATGCATAATGATCAAACCCCATCCCTCCACCAGAGCACATTCCACCAATATCCCCAGTATACCCCCCCTTTCCCGCCCTCCCCCTGCCTCCATGGCTGAAAAAGAAGTTCTAGAAAAATAAAGAAGAAGCTCCTCCCTCTTTTCATCTTTTCCCTCCCCCTCCGTTGCCAGGAAGACTCATCAGACATTTACTGCAGCAACTGCCAAGGTCTTGTTCATTGCTATGTGTGGGTGATTGCAATGCTTTTCCAACTAAGCAAAATGGCAGCATTTAAATGAACTGACACATCAGATCTCCTCAGCTGTTCTTTAAAAGTAATACATTAATCAGCAGATAAACAAGGTATTGTCACCCTGACAAAATTTTAAAAGACTGCATCAGAGAAATCTCCTGAAAATACTCCTCTTGAATATAAACCAGAGCCTGACATTTTCCAAAAAGAACAATGAATCTCAGAAATCTTTGGCATTTCTTTTTAATCTTTCTAAAGAAATAGAACACTTTCTTGATTAGTGACCTGATTCTGTAGAATATTTTAGTACTGAGACGCCCTGGAAATAGTTCTGTTAGGTAAGATCTAAAGGCACTGTCTCCATCCGCAATAATTTTATGGGTTTTTTTTAAAGAACTTTTCTCTAAATAATTGCCTTTCTTTTACTCCCATTTCTGTTTTATTTTGGACCTTTGTTGTCACTAAGTTAGAGTTTGCTCGAGGGTTTCAGTTACTCTAATTATTTACATCTCTCACAAAACATGCTCAGAATTGGGGCCAGAGGGATAAGACACTGTAGGGTAGTATTTAGAAAATAAATATCATAAAAAATAGCTGTGAAGGAAGCTGGAGAGATAGAAGAAGGGTAAGTTTCTTCCTTGTCACATGACTGACCTTGATTGGATCCTTAGTACCACAAATGGCCCCCTGATCCCTACCAGGCATGATCCTCGTACACAAAGCCAGGAAGGATTAAGTAAGCCCTGAGAATTGTGGCATATGTATCCCACCAAGAAAATTTTAAAAGGCCCAGATTAATTTTTATAAGACCTAACATAGGAAAATCTTAAATGCGTATAAAAATTAATCTATTT
The DNA here is from genome assembly GCF_027595985.1 of Sorex araneus. Classification (NCBI taxonomy): domain Eukaryota; kingdom Metazoa; phylum Chordata; class Mammalia; order Eulipotyphla; family Soricidae; genus Sorex; species Sorex araneus. Next base: position 215,883,326 of record NC_073303.1, read on the forward strand.
TTTCTAGCATGTATCCTTACATCATTCCTTAGCCTGGAGATTATGTAACATTTAACACTAACCAAATTTCTATTGTAACCCACTACTATGTGCACAAGTCCTCTCTTCTAGTTCATGAAATAATGAAATACTTTGTGCCTGCCTGTGTTCATATTTTGAATTGTTTGTTTGGTGAAGTCACACCAGGTGCTACTCAAGGTTAACTTCTAGATATGTTCTCAGGAGTCATTCCTGATGGTACTCAGTGGACCTTATGGTATGGGGATCAAGCCAGAGTTGACTGCAATCAACACAAGAGCCTTAACCTCTGTACCATCTCCCCAGTATCTCTGGTTTAAATTCTTACATTGTTATTGATTTAATTGAGTTATAATCACTTTGATTAATCCATTTCTATATCCTGAAATTACTTCTATCTTGAAATATAGTTTATAAAATATACATTATACTACATGTTATTTTTCAAAGCAAATGTGTATCTTGCTTGAATAATTTTTAGCAAATGCAATCCATTTGACATGTGACTCAATAAACATATTGTTGGTGGAATGTTTTTGTTCTTCTATTGTAGGCAAAAATTGTAGTTCTTTAAGAATAAAGAAAGGCTTGTCAAATCAGATAAAGCTTATATATGCTCCGGAAGACAGAGATTTCAGTCCCCCAGAAGACAAAGAGATTCGGTGCAATTTGAGTGTGCAAGAAACTTTTGATATTTATTTTGTTAAAATTTATAATTTGACAATTTATATTGTCTTCATCTGTGTACTCTTAAACTTATTCTTAATTTTTCAGTTTGTCTTTTATTTAACCTGAACTACCTACTCTGCCTTAGATGCCTCTATATGCATTTTATTGAGTTTGATATAATTTTTCATAAATTAATAAAGTGAAAATGTGATTCAGTCAACAAACATGATCCAATTATCTGCTATTAATGTCAGAACCTTAAGATTCGATATGCTTATTGTGAGTTGAAGGATCTTAAATTTGAAAAAGACATTTGAATATACCGGTAAGAAATAAAGACCCCTCCCCACATAACCTCAGAACTTACTATAATAATGTCTTTAATAAGTGCAGTACACACAAACAGAAAGAAGAAAATCAAGATTTGAAATAAATTTCTTTATTCAGAAATATTGTTGTTGCTTTGAAAGGACACTCTGAAAAGATTTTAGATAGATAGTTGGAATTTAACAAGACAAATTAGCAAGGCATAGTGACCTGCAATCAAATACAAGGATCAATTGCATTACTCTACAAAAACAAGTAAAATTTTAATAGATGTTAGTTACATTGGCATGAAATGTTTAAACCAGATACTTCTTGTGTGGAGAGCATTGAGCAGTAGCATCATTACTCTTTTCAAATCATCCTAAAAATACGACAGAATGGAGGTGTCTTGATCTTGGGGATGGGGCAGCCGATGAGTCACATTGATCTCAGGGTCTCCAAACCTGTGCTCAGGAGTTTCCCCTGGCAGTGTTTAGGGGACCATTTGGTACAAGGATCAAATGAAGGTTGGCCACAGGCAACACAAGTCTTACACATATATCAAGTCCAGAATAGATAGTCTTACAATATCAACTTTATTTAAGAAACTGGGAAAGAAACTGGAGACATTGGCAATGCAAAATGGGCACTGGTGAAAGAATAGGTATAGATTAAAATTGAGCATTGACTAAAGTCAATCACATACAACCTTGTAACTATGTATCTCACAGTTATTCAATAAAAATGAAAAACAATTGTTTTCTCATTTATTATTTATTTATTTACTTATTTTTAATTTTATTGAATCATTGTGAGATAGTTACAAGCTTTCATGTTTGGGTTACAATCTCACAATGAGCAAACACCCATCCCTCCACCAGTGCACATTCTCCACCACCAATATCCGGGGTATACCCCCCCTTTCCCACCCTCCCCCTGCCTCCATGACAGACAATATTCCCCATACTCTCTCTCTACTTTTGGGCATTACGGCTTGCAGCACAGACACTGAGACGTCATCATGCTTCGTCCATTACCTACTTTCGGCACACATCTCCCATCCCGACTGGTTCCTCCAGCCATCATTTTCTTAGTGACTCTTTCTCTATTCCATCTGCCTTCTCCCCTCCAAGAAGTAAGAAAAAATTTTTTGATTCTCTCATCAATTTCTTGGACTGGAGCGATAGCACAGTGGGTAGGGTGTTTGCCTTGCACACAGTCGACCCGGGCTTAATTATTCCATCCCTCTCGGAGAGCCCAACAAGCTACTGAGAGTATCCTGCCCACACCTGGCAAGCTCCCCGTGTCGTATTCCATATGCCAAAAACAGTGACAACAAGTCTCACAATGGAGATGTTACTGGTGCCCACTCCAGCAAATTGATGAACAATGGGATGACAGTGCTACACTGCTACATCAATTTCTTCTCACAGGTCTGAAACCTTGGATATCCAAGATCAGATAATTAGATAATGAAACTCTTAGAAAACTATTCAACTATGTGAAAAGATGTGGATGGTACTAGAGGGTATCGTATTGAGTGAAATCCTCAAAGGAGATTTTCAGAGACCTCATGATCTCTCTCATATGGGGGATGTAAAAAAATAAGCATAGTCAGGGAAGAACAAATGACCCTGTAAGCTGATCCACAGAATTGAGACTTCAAAGAGTGGCGGGAGTCGGGATGAAGGAGGTGATATGGGAGATCACACTTAGACAATGGAGTAAAGAAGTGAACACTCTGGTGGACAGTGTGGTGTTGGAACACTATATGCATGAAGTTTTATCATAAACAGTATTGTAAATCACAATGCCTAAAAAACACGCATTAGTATTTTTTTTTATTTTCATAGAACAAGTCTCACAATGGAGACATTACTGATGCACACTCGAGCAAAAATCAATGAACAACAGGACGATAGTGCTACAGTGCTAATTTTATGGGCACTCATATTATGTCCCCAAATATCATCTGTTCTGGGAATTGTTCCATGTGCACTGGAGAAGAACGTGTATCTGATTTTGGGCATTGGGGAATCTGAATAATCTATTAGCCCCAGTTTTCTAATCAAACTCCAGAATTGATGTTTCTTTATTCAATCTTTATTAATAATGTTTTGCCTGATTGATCTGTTCAGTGAGTAAAGTAACATACTAAAGTCTCTCACCACTTTTATGCTGTCATTGGTGTGTCTCTTCAGACTTAATTATTTTATGACTTCATTGCCCCTTCATTTGGTGCATATGTGTTGATAAGTTAAGTCCTCTTTATTTATTAATCCCTTAAGCAGTGTATAGTAACCATCCCTACCTCTTAATAATTTCTTTAGTTTCAATGCCATTAGATTTTAAATGCATTTGATCATTATGCTTATATTTGTCTACCACTATTCTGCGTTATTCTGTTATTCTATTCTAATATTTTACTTAGACTATGTTTTTATCAAGAGAATTCAAGTGTGTCTCCTGTAGTAAAAAGAAGTTGGGTGTTGTTTCCTGATCCATCTAGCCACTTTGTGTTTGTGGGAGTGCTTTGTTTATAGGCATTGTATCACTTGTATCACTTGTCATCCTATTGATCTTCAATTTGCTCAAGTGGGCGTTAGTAATGTCTCCATTCCTCCCTGCTGCATGTCAGTGTATTCCAATGTCATCTGCTCACTCCAGGAACACAAAGAGCCTCAAACCATTTGTTTAGGGTTTTGACGAAGAAGTCTGACCATCTCATAGGTGGGCGGCCACTCGGTCTTTTGATGTCCTATGGAATCCAGTCGGTAACAGCTCTAGTCCAGCAGTCACCTCTAAATCGCATTACGTGCCTGGCCCATTCTTACAGACATTAATAGACATCATTGTTTTGAAAAAATCTGTGCCATTTTTCCATGGGGTCATAGTCTTCTAGGCATTTGCCATTTGTTTTTTAAGTATGTTCAGCATTCCTTGAAGATCTGGTTTAGAATGTCTTAAATGTCTTCAACTATTGCCTGAGATGACTTTCCCACTTACTCAGATCTGAGTGACAATCTTGCATCATAGAGGATTCTTCGTTTTCAGGTGACTTAAAAGTCATCATTCCATTATTGCTTGTTTATACAATTCCACTTGAAAATATGGTGCAAATTTTATGTCCTTTTCCTAATATTTGAAATTTTGTTTCTATCTCCTTGGTTCTTGTCATTTTGATCACGATGTTTTGTTTGAGTTTATTCTCTCCAGTACTCTTTGAGTTTCCTAGATCAGTACAGGACTCCTTTCTCAGACTAGTGAAGTTCTTGGCTTTTATTGATTCAATAAACCATTATTTCTTTTTCTAATTTTAGAAAAAGAATCTTAAGATACTTCTTCTGGAATTCTTAACATTCATAATATTTCTGGAATTCCTTTTTTAAAAATTTTATTGAATCACCATGGGATAGTTACAAGCTTCATATTTGGGTTACAATCTCACAATGATCAAACACCCATCCCTCCACCAGTGCATATTCCCCACCACCGATATCCCAGGTGTACTCCCCCTTTCTCACCCTCCCCCTGCCTCCATTGCAGACAATACTCCCCATACTCTCTCTCTACTTTTGGGCATCATGGCTTGCAACACAGACACTGAGAAGTCATCATGTTTTGTCAATTATCTACTTTATTATCTCCCATCCTGACATCTAAAATGATTCCTCCAGCCATCATTTTCTTAGTGATCTCTTCTCTATTCCATCTGCCTTCTCCCCTCCGCTCATGAAGCAGGCTTCCAGCTATGGGGCAATCCTTCTGGCCCTTGTATCTACTGTCCTTGGGTGTCAGCCTCATGTGATGTTATTCTACATTCTGATAGTTCTGGAATTCTTAAGATTCATGTTCTTCTAGCTATTGTCTAATACCTTAAATGATCTTCATTACTTTTGTTGTTGTATTTGGTACCTGGGCTACAATAAGGTGCCAAAAAAGTGCTCGGGGCTTCCTCCTGACTCTGAACTCAGGGGTACTGGGGATCAAACTAAGATCTGCCTCATGCAAGAGAAGTACCCAGTCCACTGTATTATCACTCTCGTCCCTCTTCATTACTTTAAATAATGTTTCTATTACTTTATCGTTCAGGTCACTTATCCCAATTTTAGCTCATAATATTTTGCTGCTGCTCCTGCTATTGTATTCTTCTCATTCTTAAAGTATATGAGATCCCCCCCCCCCACTTTTTTGAACAATCTTTCTTTGAGTTTATTGGACCTCTCTTAAAATGACTTTCTCAGTGTGGTGAACATCGGACTTTTGTTCTAGACTCATCCCTTGGTAGAGGCAAAAGTTTTAATGAACTTAAGAACTTTTTTCAATTTCCTTCCTTTTCTATTCCTCCTGGTACTTTGTGGAAAAGACGGTTGGACTACCAATTTCCAGGTAGTCTGAGCAGCAAATTGGTGCCACTAGGTGCTTTTTTGCCAATTCTTACTGTCCTGGAAAGAGAGTTGGGCATGTTATGTCTGGCGTCCATCAGTAACTCCAAGTGGATGGTGCAACCTGTCCAGGAGGGGTTCCAACTGATCCTGGCAGGTAGATGATTGCTGAACGGCTATCTTTAAAAAATGCTGTAACACAATAAATAAAATAATTAAATAAATTATTACATAGTGTTAATATTTATTCTTTAACTATACAGTGGTGCTGTTCTTCACTCACCAACAGAGAATCGGTGTTTCTCCACCACTTTCCCTAAACCTTTCTTGTCAGCCTCCTCACGCCTCACCTACTTACTGCTTGATAAACTCACTCTGTTGGCAGTCTTATTCTCAACAGGAAATTTAAGACAGAAGTATCACCTCTTGGTAGGGTACTTGCCTTGCATGCTACTAACCTAGGTTAAATCCTTGGCAGCACTTTGGCCCTCTGATCCCTAGTGGCGAGATCCCTAAGTTTAGAGCAAGGAGTAGTCTCTGAGCACCAGCAGTACAGCCCAGAAAAGGAACAAATTCCCCTTGTACATACATTATACACTATTATAATCATATAGTCTGCCAAATATTTGTGTGACAAGTAATTATTTAGGCAGTGAAAGGAAAATTCAATTATTTACTCTTTCTTAGATTTTATGATTGCCAGTGTATATATGTATGTGTGAATTTGATGAGCTCCTAGTATTACAGAAAATTTCAATTATTATGAAAATGTAGTGACAATGTCTTATTAAAGCAGTCTTTCTCAGCATACAGCCATGTCCTAGGAAAGAGTATAACATCTTGCAGCTTGTTTCCTTCTTTTGGATTGTATTCCTTTCTCTTGACAATTGTGTAAATATCATTATAATCACTGTGTTCATATAAGTATAACGTTCCATTTATTTTACCAATTTTATAGAAATTAATACCCCCAAAGAGCATAGTTTTTATAAATTCATTTTATTTTTTGCCTTGAGAAAGACAGGACTTTGTCATGTGATACAAATATAATACTAATATACTTTTCTTTAAATTTAATTTTGTTCTAACAAAGTTGTTCACAGTAATTTATTACATTTAATATTCCATCACCAATCTCACAGTATTACACCTTCCCACTGCCCTATTTTAAATATTTTTATCCCGAACCCCAAACCCTGCCCCCAAAGCAGAACAGAAGTAATTTATTTTGCATTGATTGTTATGAATAATCCAATAAAAATAATCCAAAAAAGTTTTCTTAGAGGTGAGTGAAGATTGTTGTATTTTACCCAGGAACCGCTAAGTCCTTCTATATAGAGATTAGTAACATGTTGTTAAAGGTGGAGACTTGTGTGCATATATATATATATATACAGATATACATACATATAACAGATATATATACACACATGTATATATATATATAATCTCACTTACATCACTTGTCATCCCGTTGCTCAATTTGCTTGAGTGGGTGCCAGTAACGTCTCCATTCATCCCTGTCATGTACTAGTGTAGCCCAGTGGTGTCTGCTCGCTCCAGGAATACAAAGAGCCTCATGTACATGTATAAATATATTTATATTTATGTTTATATTTATATTCTTTCAAACTGCATCAACTGTAGTGTGCTATTCTTGGTATATCAGTGGTGTAAAGTATGAGATGTCATGGGTGAGGCTCGTCCGAGCATGTGGAGAGTGGCCATGAGCATGGGACCTGTTGAGTTCTGGGGGTCACCAGAGCCCTGCCAGGGCTCTCTACTGAGGTGGGAAAGGGAACCCTGGCACAGGGTTTGGAGATATCACTATGGTGTGTTGTTCCGTGTTGAGTTTCTAATGTACTTTTCTTGCAAACAGCCATCTGATCTTTTCGTTAGTCACATGAAATTTTTTGTTTTGTTTTTTACTTTTTGGGTCATACCCAGCGATGATCAGGGGTTACTCCTGGCTCTGCACTCAGGAATTTCTCCTGGCGGTGCTCGGGGGACCATATGGGATGCTGGGAACACGGGTCGGCCGCGTGCAAGGCAAATGCCCTACCCACTGTGCTATTGCTCCAGCCCCAGATGATTTTTTTTTTTTTAAAAATCGGGAAGTCAGAGCTATAGGTTCTATGCTCTGAACATATTCCTGACTCAAGGTTTTTCTTAGTAGTACTCAAGGGACCATACACAGTGCTGGAGATTGAACTAAGGTTAGCCATATGCAAGGCCAGAGCCTTGACCCAGAACAATCTCTTCATCCTCATGTGAATACATGTGATAATTATTTTTTACTGAGTGTTTATTTACTATACTGATTGTAAATATAAAATGAGTAGCACAAAGTGCAAAACTACATATATGATATGAGTATGTAGAAATATATACATATAAATCAATTTTTTTCCAAAGAGAGATTTTTTTTCTGTTAGATACATCGTGGTGATAAAATAAAATAGTGATATAAAAATTATAGACGTTTGTAATCATCAGAAAAAATACAAACTGAGTATCAAGAAAATATAATATTTATGGGGCAGGAGATATGTGTGATGAAGGGAAGCATTTTGCAGTTGTACATAGCCTATATCACCATGTTATGCAACGTAAATTTATAAAATGTAATGTATCAATTACATTTCAATAAAGCCTTGGTGGAAAGAAAAAAATGTAACCTTATAAAAAGCATATAAAAACCACATTTGTCACATAAATATTGCAGCTTCACAGCAGATTTTTTAAAAAAATATTGTAATCTCATTTCCTTGCCAGGAACTACTTCATGCATTGCCAGGAAATACTTCATGCATGAGTATATTATATAAGAAAATATAATCATCATTTTGTTTTCTGATATGTTCATACCAGTCTGTGATTAAAATACCATGAGCAACATGAGAGAAGAAAAAGAACAAAAATTGAAAAACTTGAATCTTTGTTAATATATTTTATTTTCTAAATAAGTGAAGAGTGGAGACCATTAGAACTCTTACTGTTATGTGAAATTAATAATTAGCTCTATTCAAAAATTTTATCTATATCAGGATTTTCTACTTCTTATTGACAAAAGCAGACTTATCAATATATCAAGGAATATGAAGAATTGTTGGGAAAATATAGACAAAAAAATTTGGAAGCACTTTAAAAGTATGGGCTTTACTGTAGCTTTTTGTTGTACAAAGAGTCATAGAAGGCACATTTCAGCTTAATATAAAACTTGCTGTTAGAACTACTAGCTTAAGAGGTACAACAACCCCTACAATAATGGTCAATCGTTTCTTCCTTAAGCTATAAATTATAGGATTTGGACTAGATAAGCTCTTGAGTATTTTCCAGCATAAAAATTTCTTTATTTCTGTAAAAAATAAAAAAATTAATTTATTTATATTTATTGAATCACCATGAGGAAAGTTACAAAGCTTTCAGTCTTAAGTCTCAGTTACACAATGCTCAAACAACCATCCCTTCACCAGTGCCCATATTCTACCAGCAAAAACCACAGTAAACCTCCCCCCACCCCCCACCCCCCAGCCTGTGTAGCTGATAAATTTCACTTTACTTTCTCTTTACATCGATTCCATTCAACATTTCAACCAAAAAACTCACTGTTATTGTTTGGAGTCCCACCCCCTCCAAAGTCAGACCTGCTGGAAATGAAACATTTGATAATTTGTTTTTCATTTCTGAGAATGAAGAGATATGAGGTCGTGTGGCCACAATAGCGGCTGTGAGGTTTTGGATTTCTGTATTTTAGTATTTAATAACTAAGTCCAGAGAAATTTCTACCAGAAGTTGCATCATTGATAGCTCGTACCACTCTGCTACATTATATTCCACATATGAGTGCAGTCTTTCTATGTATGTCTCTTTCTTTATGACTCATTTCACTCAACATGATACTTTCTATGTTGATCCACTTATATGCAAATTTCATGACTTCATGCTTTCTAACAGCTGCATAGTATTCCATTGTGTAGATGTACCAAAGTTTCTTTAACCAGTCATCTGTTTTTGTGCACTCCGGTTTTTTCCAGATTGTGGATATTGTAAACAATGCTGCAATGAACATAGAAATGCAGATGTCATTTCTACTATACCTTTTTGCTTCTCCGGGATATATTCCCAGGAGAGGTATTGTGGATCAAATGGGAGCTCAATTTCTAATTTTTTTGAGAATCGTCCATATTGTTTTCCAAAAGGGCTGAACCAGTTGGCATCCCCACCAGCAGTGAGGGAGAGTCCCTTTCTCCCCACATCTTTGCCAACACCGGTTGCTTTTGTTTTTTTGGATGTGGGCCAGTCGCTGTGGTGTGAGATAATATCTCATTGTTGTTTTGATCTGCATCTCCCTGATGATTAGTGATGTCGAGCATTTTCTCATGTGCCTCTCAGCCATTTGGATTTCTTCTTTGGTGAAGTTTCTGTTCATTTCATCACCCCATTTTTTGATCGGGTCAGCAGTTTTCTTCTTGTGGAGTTCAACCAGTGCCTTGTATGTCCTTGATATCAACCCCTTATTGGATGGGTATTGGGTAAATATCCTTTCCCATTCTGTAAACTGTCTTTGTACTTTGGTCACTATCTTTTGAGGTGCAGAAGCTTTTTAGTTTAAGGTAGTCCCATTTATTTAGCTCTTTTAACTTGCTTGGCCAGTGGTGCGTCAACTTTGAAGGTACCGTTGGCTACAATGTCGTGGAGGGTTTTGCCGACCTTGTCTTCAATGTACCTTAGCGATTCTGGTTTGATGTTGAGGTCTTTAATCCATTTTGATCTAACTTTTGTACATGGTGATAGGTGGAGGTCTGAGTCCATTTTTTTTGCATATAGCTGTCCAGTTTCACCCCCAATATATGATCATCTAATCTTTGATAAGGGAGCAAGAAATGTGAAGTGGAGCAAGTAAAGCATATTTATCAAATTGTGCTGACAAAAAAATTTTTTTAAGATGATAGCACTGTAGCACTGTCCTCTTGTTGTTCATCGATTTGCTCAAGTGGGCACCAATAACGTCTCTATTGTGAGACTTGTTGTTACTGTTTGTGGCATATTCAATATGCCACGGGTAGCTTGTCAGGTTCTGCTGTGCGGGTGGGACACTCCTGGTAGCTTTTTGGGCTCTCTGAGAGGGCTGGAGGAATCGAACCTGCGTCAGCTGCATGCAAAGCAAATGCCCTACCCACTGTGCAATAGCTCCAGTCTAACAAAATTTAAGTTGTATCAAGACCATGTTCCATTTGATGTCTATTTTAGGGAAGCTGCCCTTATGTTTTTCAGTATTCTAAGCTAATCATTTAGTGAATTTTAGCTGAGTTTCCAGATCGTGTTAATAATTTCTGAGAATGACAATACTACACAGGTTATATCCTAAAGAGTTTAATTTCCAACTTGGATATGTATTAAATAAATATGATATAACAACTTATCTAATTTTGAAGCAAATGATGTGATAAATAATAAAGTGCTTGGCTAAATAAAAATAAGAAAAATGGACTGGCTTAATGAATTTGCATTTAAACTTGATTTGTGCGTGGGCGAAAACTTACCAAGTGCTGATCTTGACAACATATGCATAAATGTTATATAATAGTGCAGTTTAAAATAGAGGCAAATTGACACCATGTCATTTTGAGTTAATACTATACAATTGTCAATAATGGTTCCTATTATATGGAGTTATTAAATGACATGTTAGAGCTACACCAAGGTTAAGATTAAGATACAAATTTAATTTGTCTTTGTCATTTAGGAGGAAGGCATATTTTTAGCAGCAGGATTTAGCACTGCTACCATTATCTGTATAGTGACACTAAGAACTATTAAAGTTATTTCAAGAGAAGCTTATTTCCTGATGATATTATTTGGGAGAAATAAAAGTTTTAAGTTTTCAAGTCCTCTACTATTTTACTTTCAGCTTATAAAGATTTTTTATTATTACTATAGCCATTCTAAAATGTGTTGTTTCTCTAGCTGACCTAGCCATCATCACACAGGCTGTAGGAAAGCTGAATATTGCTTAACTCTTAAAATAACAATGGGAACATGGTGATCTAATTTAAAATTGTGGAAGATTGTGCCAAAATTAAGAAGGAGAGAAAAACAGAGGGATTCATCAAATTAAACTAATGATAAAATCACACGAGAACTCTAGTGGAGTAGCTTATCTAACTTCAAATCTTACAAATCATATTATTCAAAAGACAGATCTTTAATTTTTACTGACACAAATTCTCTTAATTTTCTTGATGCCATATATATTTGTCTAGTTCTTAAATGTACAGTTTAAAAAATAAATGCATAAAGCATAGCACAATAGATAAAAGAAAAAAATGAAAGAACCAATCTTATTCATATTGGGCTACTAACAATCCTACAAATTATACAATCAAATGCGGCCCATGCTGTTATTGACAAAATGTTGCTTTCATTTGCATTTTAGAAAACACTTTCATAAATAGTGAGGGAAAGATGACGTTAGCAGAGTTCAGACCCCCCCCCACACACATAAACACACACACACACACGTGGGTGTGCTCTAATTTTTAGTGAAATACATCATTTGCAAAATAAATGCTTAATGAGCTATGGTTTAAAAACCTGCATATCCCCAATGCATGTTTCTGTTAACTGACCTGTCCCAAGACCACAGTCATATTTTCTTTGAAGATTGGATATTGTAATTCATTTGAAATAAATAAATGTTTTAGTTTGTTTGTTTGTTTGTTTGTTTGGGAGCCACACACAGTGATACTTACGGATCCTGGCTCTGCACCCAGAAATCACTCTTGGTGTTGTTGGGGATATTACATGGAATTCCGGGTATTGAAACCGATTTGGCCACACTCAAGAAGGCAAACACCTCACCCAATGTACTATTTCTCTGACCCTTATTCCTTAAGTGTTCCTTAAATATTGTATATATGTATGTATGTATATATGTATACTGTGAAATAATTACAGTAAAATTAAATGATAAAGTTGACAATCACCATACTCAAGATATACTCTCTTAAAGGGTTCTAAGTGCACAATAATACTATCAACAACGTTCCCAGGATGTAAACTGCATCCCAGGAACTTAAATCATCACAGAAAATTTGTGTTCTTTACTAACGTCCCATTTCCCCAAAACCCAAATTGTTGAAACCACCGTTACCTGAGTTTAATTTTTTTAGATTTCGCCTTTGAGTGGGATCACTCACTGTTTGTATCTTTTCTTCTATCTGAATTATTTTTAGATTTCTTTTTTAGAATCCACTATTCTACTCTGTTTTGTTCTGCATGGTCTGTTTTGCTCATGTTGCTTTCTTTGTCAGTGTCCATTGTTATCTATGCCTTTACATACTGAGTATCACAGAGATTCTTATGATATCAATGTCTTTGGAAAAGTATTCTATTTTTCTCTTTAATTTTACTCACAAGCATATTGAATGTTTTTTCTGGGTGTTCTTCTCTCAGTTTCCTCATGATAGCTAACTTGAATACATAGATCACAATCTTTTATGTCTTTTAAGTTTCATTCACTGAGAACAATTCTTTATTTTGCCACATTATCGTGGAGCTTCAAGTTCCTTAATGGAGAAACTCAGTCTACCTACTCTACATATTCATTACTTTTATTTTTCCCATCAGTTTGTCGCTGCTTAAATTCTAAAAACACAGGCTTATTATCCCTTGCCTTTTTTTTGTTGTTTTTACAATACTTGTTTTCTCTACTGCATTCCCCTAGCACCTTGGCATTGTATACAGAGTCTTGGGTATGTTGGTGGAGAGGATGAGAGTACTTATGGTACTGTCACCATATGTAGGCAGTTGAGCCAGATGCATGCGGGTGACACATTCTGACACAACTGGAGTTCCAAGCCTAAGTCTCAGGTAGTTTTACATTTTCATACTGGTGGTAATGGAGTCCCGCACGGCAGAGCCTGGCAAACTCCCCGTGGTGTATTCCACATGCCTAAAACAGTAACAACAAGTCTCACAATGGAGACGTTACTAGTGCCCGCTCGAGCAAATTGAATCAATGAGCAACAGAATGACAGTGACAGTGGTAATGGATCGAAATCAAGGAGATAGAGTTTCAGTTATGGATATTTTTGTACTTTTCTGTTGCTCTCATCTATGGGGACTGAGCTATGAGATTTCTGTATCACCATACCATTTTTGATTCCCCCTCACTAGGGTATTGGAATGAACTGATTTTCTGTTCTTTTTCGCTTTCACTTCTGAGACTCACCCTCCCAAAATTTTCTAAATTAAAATTTTTAAATTAAAAATTAAATTACATTATATTACTAATGTAATATGCAGATGCTTTACAATTCTTTAATTTCCACTAATATTTAGAATGCATTATTCAATGAAATGAAACAGATGTCACTGAAATTTATATGAGAACACAAAGTACTACAAATAATCTCAGGAATCAAAAGGGGTAAAACATGAATAAAGGCCTCATATTACCCAACTTTACTACTATAGGACTCAAGACTGTGGTACTGGAATAAAGTCACATGAAATCACGAAATCCCGTTAATCACCGATTTCTCAGGCGGGCTCAGTATATCTCATTTCGTCCTTTCCCTGAGATCTTAGAAGTCTCTCTCGACTCGGCTCTCCTAATGATGTTGCACTGGGGGCTCTTCAGGGTCAGGGGAATGATATCCAGCTTGTTACTGGATTTAGCACATGAATACACCATGGGAAGGTTGCAAGGCTGTCCCATGTGAACAGGAAACTCTCAGAAGATTGCCAGTTTCTCCCAGAGGGAGAAGTAGGCTCAAGATATCGTAGCTTCTGGGATCTTGCTTTTAAGTCTCTGGATGTTGGCCGTTGATGGGATTACACACACCTGGGTTCCTCTGCCAGTGCCTTCATGCGTGAGTCATGTCGAACGTGTGGAGAGGGGCCTCGAGCATGGCTGTAGCTAGATTCCAGTGGTCTTCGGCAGCCGGGAGCTCTGCCCGGGGCGGGGAGGGATGCTGGAGCCCATCCCCTCCGAGGGGCCCTGGGGAAGACAGAGAGACGTGCGGGCAAGAGACTCTCCTTTCCTGAAGTCCTATGAATAAAAAGTAGTCACAGAAAACTGAATAGAATTCAAATTCCAGAAATTAATTTCTATGTTTATAAACAATCTATATATGGCAACATAGCCAAGAGAATAAAATATAGAAATCACATTGAGAAACTTAATGAATCACATTGAAATAGGCACATGCAAAAGAATGAAACTGGATCTCTATCTCAAATCATGACATTAAGTCAAATGTATTTAAATGCTTTTTTTAATAATGAAAATACAATGAAAATTCTATGATGTTATCTTTAGATATTTACCTGAAACACCATGATGAGAAGCAAAAATAAATTAATGAAAGCATGGAAAACCAAAAGCTTTTTACAGTTAAAGAAAATAACATTTAAAAAATATAATAATGAAGGGGAAAAATACTTGCATGCCATGTCTCAAAATAGGACTTCATGTCCAAAAAAGAGCTCAAAAATCAGTACAAAAATACCCCATCAAAAACTAGGGTGAAGAGCTGGATAGAAATTCCACCAACACTGGGGCTGGAGCGATAGCACAGCAGGTAGGGCATTTGCCTTGCATGTGGCTGACCCAGGTTCGAATCTCAGCATCCCATATGGTCCCCTGAGCACCGCCAGTAGTAATTACTGAGTTAAGAGCCAGGAGTAATCCCTGTGTATCACCAGGCTTGACCCAAAAAGCAAAAAAAAAAAAAAGAGAGAGAGAGAGAAAAGAAATTTCACCAACATTTTTTAAAAAAAAAAAAGTATGAGACGAATCTCTAAGGGAAAACGGGGACAGAGTTGGAAGCTCACCCCACAAGTGTGTGTGGGGTGGAGGGCAGTAAGGATAGAGAAGGGACCCATATAACAATAATTGTTGGAAATGATCCCACAGGACAAGAACTGAAGGTTGAAAGTAAGTAGAGGGATACGCATGGTAACCTTTCAGTGTCAGTATTACAAACCATAGTTCCCAAAAGGAGAGAGAGAGACAGAGACAGAGACAGAGACAGAGACAGAGACAGAGACAGAGGGGTAGTGAGAAAGGCAGAGAGAGAGAGAAAGGCAGAGACAGAGACAGAGAAGAAAAAGAAAAGTGCTTGACATAAAGCAGGCAGGGGTGAAGGCGAGAGGGCAACTGGTGACATTGGTGGTGGGAAATGTACACTGGCGAAGGGACCAGTGTTGGAACACTCTAGGACTGCAACTCAATAATGAGCAACTTTGTAACTGTGTAATTCATGATTCAATTAAAAAAAATTCACCAGTAAAAACATAAAAATGGTCAATTAGGCACAAGAAAATAGATGCTATCCAGAAAATTCAATCAAAAGAACTAGTAAACATAATCTCACACCAGTGAGAATGTCTTCATCAAAATATCCAGAGAGTTGGCTCGTATATGGAGTAAAAGTAATCTTTATTTACTGCTGATTGGAATGTAAATAGGCTAAGCCTCTATGGAAAGCAAAATGGGTGTTTTTTGAAAACTAAAACATGACTTACCACAAGCTTCTGCACTTTCACTCATAGGAAATATAAAAAGCAAACATACAGCAACAACAAGAAGAAAATCACAAAAACACAAATTTCAAAAGATATATACACACGTGTGTTCATTGCTGTGCTATTTACAATAGTCAAGACCTGGAAACAACCTAGTGACAACAAGGACTGAGACAATAAAGAAGTTGTTGTGGATATACAAAATGGAGTACTGTCTAGGTTAAAAAAAAACAAACAAACCTTGTTTTTTGCTACAGTGCATGTATAGCTAGAGACATAACGTAAAATATAAAAGCCATAGGATCTTACTGATATTTTGTACCCAAAGAAACAAAGCAAAGGAACAGAAATCTTAGAACAAATCACTAGACTACATACACAAAACCAAACTTATCCAAAGGGTGGGAATAGGTTGAAGGAGCCAAGCATATTCAATGGACTCTGATAGAATATCATTAGTATTTTGGTGGTGGGTAGACTGGGGAAATATTAAACTCTAATACATTTACATTCATGTAAATTAATATTACATAAATAAAATAGAAATATCATGTATAGAGATATAAAAGAAAGGAAACTGAGAGCACCAAAAAATGGTAGAGGAAGGAAAAGATAAATATAAGAACCAGAAAACAAAAGATAAAATGTCAGTATCAATCAGTCAGATATCAATAATCATAGAACAATAATTGGCAGGCAAATACCAATCAAAAAGTACAGAGTAGATGGATGAATTAAAAATAAACAAATTTTTAGGGGCCAAAGCAATAGCACAGCAGGTAGGGCGTTTTCCTTGCATGCAGCCGACCTGGATTCGATTCCCAGTATCCCATATGGTCCTCTGAGCATCGCCAGCGGTGATTCCTGAGTGCAGAACTAGGAGTAACCCCTGTGCATTGCCAGGTGTGACCCATAAAGCGGGGAAAAAAAATTAAAAACCAACTATGTGCTAAGAGATTCACTTCAAAGCAAACTAAAAGGGGGTGAAAATTTATTCTTCAAGTAAAAGGAAACCTGGAATTTAAAAATCAGAGATAGGTATAAATATCAAGTAAAATAAACTTCCAATCAGACAGGTACCAAGGCAAGATGAACATTATATAATCATAAAAGGATACCCCAGTACTGGAGAGCAAGAGGTAGAGTAGCTGCCTTGCATGCAGCTTAACCAGCTTCCAGCCCCTACCCTGAACTGTGTATTGTCCCCACCAGAAATAACCCCGGAGCAAAGTGCCAGGAGTATCCCTGAGCATGATCTTTAAGCCCCTACCCCCCAAAAAATTAACAAGGGGGAATAATTCATACATCACACAAAAATCTCATAATAATTTTGATGCATATGTACCCAATATAGGAGCACCAAAGTATGCAAATATTAACAAACAAACAAAACATCAAGAGCAATTTAAAAGAAGATTTTAACAACCCACTTACATCAGTGAATAGCTCCTTATCCAGACAGAAAATCAGCAGGGAAACAGCAGAGTTAAATACCACATTGTGGGGGCTAGGGTGCCGCCAGCAGGTCAACCTGTACTTGTGGGGTGAGTGCATCAGCAGCCTGATGGTGCCTTCAGACTTCCTGACACCCCCAAATTGTTGCTGTGCCTTTGGCTAGACACCAACAATTTAGGGCCAAGTTTACCAAGAAATTAAATGGTCAAAAGTTAGGTATGTAGGAGACACACCCACAAACCACCTCCAGCTCAGCTATATAAGCTCATTTATTGGCCTTAATTCAGAGACCCATACATCTCAAAAGAGATCAAAAGACTCAGTTAGGGCCTGTAGTGTAGAGGTAGACGGGAACCCAAGACTAAGAGCTCCAGTCCTGCTTGGATCAGGACTGGGCCTCCTCCCCTCAGGTCCCCAGTTTTCTGGTAGCTTGGCAGTCACACCTATAAACTGCCCCTGGCTCCCTATAATCTCATCAATGGCCAAGACCCAGGGACCATAAACCAAAACTCCTGAAAGAGAGTGCCACAGAATGTCCTGACCTGTGCCAGGCTGTCTTCACCGAGGTGCCCCAGAGGGGGATGAGTAAGAGCCTTCCCTGCCCCAAGGGACCCAGCTCTGGCAGCCAAAAACCTCCACAACCCAACCACCACCATGCTCAAAGCCACTCCCCATGTGCTCGGACCCAGACTCACATATGAGTAAACATATTCCTGGACCACTCGGCTGCTTTTGTGGTCATGTGACACATCATAACACACTCCCTATTCATTCTCCATAATTACCACACCACATTTAATGGGGTTCAGATAGTAAGCAACAAATCATAGAGGAAAGAATATATATATATATATGTATATATACACATTTTCAGATATATATACCAAAGCTCACATCATCTAAACTTTAACAACATGCTAGTGATATCCTATAGAATTTCTTAATGGCTCCTGCAAAATGGAACAATCTTCACACTGTTTCCTATATGAACACTTTTTTGTAAGCATGTTTAGCAGTTCTTCATAACAGACAATACGAAATATGCTATTTCGGTTGTGTTTTAGGACAGGGATTGGGGTTTGGGATCAAAAACAACCCGAATTTGGTGGTGGGAAGGTGTAATGGTGGTGGGATTGGTGTTTGAATATTGAATGTAATCAAACATTGTAAACTAACTTATAAAATTAGAAATTTTTTTAAAAAGTAATGTGGAGTTCATGCCCAATTCAATCAGCTTAATCAATGGCTGAATAGATAGCAGTGCTCCTACATTATAAAATAAATAAATAAATAACACATTGTACCAGATCAACAATAGTTAGAGAGCACTTTATTCCCAGAAGGCAGAGTATATATGTATATATGGATGCATATGTATATATTAACATATGTACATTTATCTCAAATGCATATGAAACATTCTCAAGTAGAAACCACATTTTAAGAGACAGAGCAAGTAAAAGCATACTTAATAAAGCTAATATAACTTTAACCATCTTTTCAGATCACAGTGATCTGAAAACTAAAATGAGGCCAAGGGTATAAAAATTAACACATGAAACTCAAAGTCATCCAAAAGAAGAAACGTAGAAAAGTTGTGAATTTTTGAAAAATACCATATTGCTGAAAAAGTTTTGGGAAAATGAGAAAATCTAAAAGGAAATTTAAAATATCTGGAGCCAAATGAAAGCAAAGACACATTACAGAAACTTACTGTGTGCAATCAGAGTGGCCCTAAGAGAGTCTGACCAGATCCCAGAACTCTTGACAGTCACCATATCAATGGTCCCAGCACTACATCACATGATCCTGTTTGCTCCCTCATCTTTCCAAAGTAAAGTAGGACAAAAAATAAAATATGATCCATACAGATCATAAGTTCTTGCTGTTTACAATCAAAGTTTATAAACTATATCAAACTCAACTAGATTCAGTATAGAAAACTTCTATTTGAAAAAGAGCAAGATTTTATTTTTAGCCCACAAATACTTATTAAAAAAATTGAAATGAGAAGACATCTTCATATGCAGTTATAGCACAATGTCTCAAAAAAATTTAAGGCATTCTTTCTTTTATTCAACTATTTAAGGGAAATATTTAAATGATGGGAATCATCAGTTTAATTAACATAGAGAATCTCTAGGGCAAAAGAAGTAACCTGGGGCCTAATAAAAATGCCACATCTGAGTGAAATAAAAACAGCCCTCAAACTGATTTGCTATAATCAGGTGAGGACTTTTCTGAACACATATTGTACACAATGAAACCTTGATTAGAACTGTCTCTAATACCTAACATAACTCTCAAATATTCTCTCAGAGGAAAACCAAATAAATGTGTTTCAGGGAAAGTTCAGAAGTAAATAAAACTCCAAGATAATAAGCAAATATGTCACTATTCTTTTAGCCAAAGAAAAAAGACGTGGTTCATTTGTGGAGAATGTTGAGCAAAAATCCATCCACATGTTCCATACTGTGATTAGAATAATCACATTCATTTATCTTCTTTAAAATTAAATTTGCTTACTTAAAAGAAACAGATAATAGCTGATAATGCTTTTCATACTGCTTCATCAGAACCTTTCTTGAATTAGCTGTGGATAAGCTATGAATTACTACTCAGTAAGTACTTGTTGACTAATTTGTCATATCTTATAAAAATGAGGTAGTTATTGCTTGTAGAATGATGCTAATTGGCCAGGAAGACTGCTAGGATTCCTAATATTTTCCACATCTAGCCTATTTTACTATGGGAACAAGTACACAAGCCTGTTTGATGGGAATGGAGTAATTAAATATTTTAATCAATAGGTGTAACATGTTTCGAATGGTGCCTGAAACAATCTATGCTCAGTGGCAACGAGACCAGAATAATGGAAAAACAGGAAGAATTTATTGTTGGCCTTAGGGATAATGTCAGGTTTCACAAAGGATAATGCATTTGCTAAGTGAAATTAATCAGAAAAAGACAAAAAACAAAAGACAAAATGCCATATGATCCCACTCAGGTAGGGTACAGAAAAGCCAAATATATATGCACATACATACGTGTGTGTATATACATATACATGTATGTATGTGTGTGTATATATGCATATACTATAATTCAGGCAAAGCATTACAGTTACTCTCTTGGATATCAACCTCAGAACTGAGATTACTAGAAGAAAGGTTGTGGGCATTTCAGTGAACTCTGGGTGGGGCTATCTGTGTAGTGGGTGTAATGTAATAACATGTTTGGGAACATGTGAAGAAGTACCCATAAAATACAGTCCTGCGATCCAACTATGATCTCCACTTAAAGGGAACCCAGGAGAAAGAGAATGCAATTTAAATATAAAGAAGACTTTTTTCAAGCAAAAGATGAGGACAGTCTAATCATGTTGATTTCCTGTTATTTCAAGTCTTCAAGGATTCCCCAAAGTTATTTTTACTTGTATCTACGTGGTGGAGCATAAAATGAGGCCTCCATATCCATGCCACCGGACTCCATGCCAGGCTGTTTTCATACAGGGCACCCCAGAGAGGGGAGTGAGAGCCCTCCCCCACCAAGGGACCCAACCCCAGCAGCCGACCTCCACTACCACTGCCGCCACGCTCCAGGCCACTTTCCACATGCTCGGGCCGAGCCTCAGGCATGAGTGAACATATTCTTGGACCATGAGGCCACGAAGCAACACATCATCATAGAGGGAAACAAATATGTATGCCTCTCGGAGAGCACAGCAAGCTACCGAGAGTATCCTGCCCACACAGCAGAGCCTAGCAAGCTCCCCATGGCATATGCAATATGCCAAAAACAGTAACAACAAGTCTCACAATGGAGACGTTACTGGTTCCCGTTTGAACAAATTGATGAGCAACGGGTTGACAGTGTCAGTGCTACAGTGCAGGGGCAGCCCCACTGCCATTTGTTTTCTGGACCAGTCCACGCTGCCTACATCATGTCATGGAGGAAATCTCCATGAGCTCCAACTATCTGGAGACCTAGGATGGTGGGGGGGTGCCCCCTGCTCAGGCTCCTTTGGACTGCTGGCTGCACCCCTTCCAGAGTGCCCAGGTCACAAATGATACCACCCCTGGTCCTGGTCCTGGTCTGGCTGCTGTTGTCCCAGGGACCCAGGGGAAATGGTACCATCACCATGTCCACCTGGATCTGTGGGGTGATGGGCAGAGCCTGATGGTGCCTTCAGGTATCCCGATACCCCAGAATTGCTGCTGGGACTCGGGTCAGACTCCAGCAACTCAGGACTATGTTTAAAGAGAAATTAAACCACCGAAAGTTAGGTATGTGTGAACCCTGCCCCAAACCACCTCAGATTCAATCATACAAGGTCTTTTATGGGCATTGCTTCAGAGACCCATAAATTAGTCTTGAAAGAGATCAGAAGTCCCAGTTAATCTTGGAACCATACAAGGCTGGACAGACTGGCATAGATTGGAGGGGTGTTGAGGCTGGACTGAGCAATCAGGGTGAGCCCATGTAGACTGTACCGTACAATGGGCAGGAACATAGGGACCCATGAAAATAGGCGAGATTTCTCTTGTGTCCTGACTGGTTTGGATGAAGCTGAACATCTTTTTCCCTTAAGCTGCCTTCAGTAAATAACTTCATAAATTCCAGTATATTGAAAGAGTCAGTTTTTCTTTCTCTCACGGAAGCCCAGCCTGATCTTTGACGTAGATTCAGGGCTCTGACCTAGCCTAGTTTTGGGGATGTAATTTCAAACACTTGCCCAGTTTGTTTTGGGGATGTACATTTCAGGTGCTGGCCCAACCTTGTCTTTGGGATGTAAACCCAAGTACTTGTAGCCCAAGAAAGGTTTCGGTTTTAGTTTTGTATCTTTTTTTCCGGAAGCCAAAATTATTGGCCCGAAGACACAAGGAAACAATGCATGTTTTGCTGCTTCAATGTTCTTTCTCTAACCTCTTCTGATGTCATCACTGTATTGTGCCCTTTAGAGGTACCAAGATCATTGAAAGGAGATTTTGGGGCTCTTTACCTTTGTCACAGGTCTGAGAGAACCTGGGCCCTCCACGACATAAATTTCTTTCGCGTTCCTTGCCTCAGCGCCTCTGACAGAACAAATATTCATGCAACAGTCCCAGTTAATCTTGGAACCATACAAGGCTGAATGGACTGGCATAGATTGGAGGGGGCAGGTTAGCTTGGTGTTGACCCAAACAGAACCGCCAGAAGTCACTTGCTTTCACAATCCAAAATCACCACCATGCCTCCGGCTGGACTCCACCATCTAGGGACAGATCTCACTGTTGAACATTTGGGTACATGGTATTCGTGACTGAAATCGCCAAGCTTTCTACAGGTTGGGATGGGCTACACCGCCCCCCCCCCCCCAACACACACACACAACTTCTTATACTTCTGGAAGCCCTGGCAGTCATGTCCAAACTCCAAAGCTGCCACTCATTGAAAAAAGGTACTCTAGCTATACCTTCCCAATAAGAATACTGAATGCCCTGAACAAACACTATGACCTCTGGGACTCTGTATTTCAAACCATAATGCACAAATGGAGACAGAGAGAGAGAGAGAGAGAGAGAGAGAGAGAGAGAGAGAGAGAAGAAAGACGCCTGCCTTGGGTGGGGAATGGTAGAGGATGGTGGGAGAGAAATTGGAGACATTGTTTTTGGGAAATATACACTGGTGGAGGAATGGGTGCTGGAACATCATGTGTCTGAAACCCAATCATGAATAGCTTTGTGATGGTCTACATTACAGGAATTCCATTTTAAAAATCAAGTAAAATATTCGGGCCTGGTCAGTTATGTTTTGCTGATTTTTTAAAATCATCTTCAGTGCCCTTTCTCACCCTGAACAGCAATTATCTTGTTCCATGCCTAATGAATCAATTTTCTTATTAGTCTTCCATATTTCTCATAATCTGAGTTCCTTTTCCCACTATTTTTTCTTTTCAATTCTTAGGCATCATTAAAGGTCTCACTTTCACATAATTGTCTTAAGAAGTCTTAAGAATTCTTCTTAGACCAGGACTGCACTCATTTGTGGACTATAGAATAACATCACATAAAGCTGACACCCAAGGACAGTAGATATAAGGGCCAGGAGGATTGGCACATACCTGCAAGACAGCTTCATGAGTGGAGGGGAGAAGGCAGATGGAATAGAGAAGGGATCACTAAGAAAATGATGGCTGGAGGAATCAATCGGAATGGGAGATGCATGCAGAAAGTAGATAATGGACCAAACATAATGACCTCTCAGTGTCTGTGTTGCAAGCCATAATGCCCAAAAGTAGAGAGAGTATGGGGAATATTGTTTGCCATGGAGGCAGGGAGAGGGTGGGAAAGGGAGGGTATACCCAGGATATTGATGGTGGGTAATGTGCACTGGTGGAGGGATAGATGTTTGATCATTGTGAGTTTGTAACCCAAACATGAAAGCTTGTAACTATCTCGCACCGATTCAATAAAAAAAAAGAAAGAATTCTCCTAGACCAAATCGAATGAACCTATAATACATTGATATGTGACCTTTTCAATTTATTTTTATTAACATAGAATTATTTGCTACAAATTAAAAAATACAAACACTTCCAAAAGTTTAGCAACTTAAAATAAAGCCACTTTTTTTTTTGGCTTTTTGGGTCACACCCGGCGATGCACAGGGGTTACTCCTGGCTCTGCACTCAGGAATTACCCCTGGCCGTGCTCAGGGGACCATATGGGATGCTGGGATTTGAACTCCGGTCGGCCGAGTGCAAGGCAAACGCCCTACCTGCTGTGCTATCTCTCCAGCCCCAAATAAAGCCTCTTTTATATCAGTCTAGGTGGTTTCACTGTATTCCCTGTTTAGAAATTCATAAGACTGAGTGAAAGGATTGGCCAAAATGGCTGGAACTTTTGCTGAAGCCTCTAAGAGAAAAGCAATGAAATTTACTGGAATGGTAGGGCCTTGCAGGCAGTGAACTGGGTTCAATGCCCAGTATCCCTTATGGTACCCTAAGACCCACCAGGAGTGATCCCTGAGCATAGAGACAAGAGTAAGCTCTGAGCACCTCCAGTGCTGCAAATATCACTGTATCACTGTCATCCCATTGCTCATCAATTTGCTCCAGCAGGCACAGTAACATCTCCATTGTTTTTGGCATATCGAATACGCCAAAAGTAGCTTGCCAGGCTCTGCAGTGCAGGCAAGATACTCTCGGTAGCTTGCCAGATGCTTCGAGAGGGGTGGAGGAATCAAACCCAGGTCGGCTGTGTGCAAGGTGCATGCCCCACCCGCTGTGCTATCGCTTCAGCCCATATGGCTGCAAATGAAAAAGAAAAACAGAAAATTCCTTCCTTCCCTCCCTCCCTCTCTCCCTCCCTTTCTTCCTCCCTCCCTCCCTCTCTCCCTTCCTTCCTCCCTCCCTCCCTCCCACCCTCCCTTCCTCCCCCTTCCTTCCTTCCTCCCTCCCCCTTCCTTCCTTTCTTCTTTCCCTCCCCCTTCCTCTCTCCCTCTTTTTTTCTTCCTTCCTTCCCTCCCCCTCCCTCGTCCTCCCTCCCCCTCCCTCCCTCCCTCCCTTCCTTCCTTCCTTCCTTCCTTCCTTCCTTCCTTCCTTCCTTCCTTCCTTCCTTCCTTCCTTCCTTCCTTCCTTCCTTCCTTCCTTCCTTCCTCCATTCCTTTCTTCTTCCTCTTTCCTTCTTTCTCCCCAGAAGTGCTTAGCATGCCTGGCACCCGCCTCTGATGCTGTCTTCCCATTAGACACCAGCAGTTTAAGACTAGGATCCAAGGATACAGTAGAACTGGGATGATGCAAATGACCCAGGTTACCCCAAGAGAGATCTGTGGGGCTCCAGACTTGCTCCTGGTGATGCTCAAGAGATCACTTAGTTCCCTGGATAGAAAGGGCATATATATATATATATATATATATATATATGTAAATTATATATATATATAAAAATTCCAGTACTATATCTACAACCCATCAGAGGTGATCTCTGTCTGTCAAAGATCTCCTGCTTGTGGCAGCCTTTTATCAGCACCTTTTCATGAGCAATTATATATCAAATCTTTGATTCTTCTAATTTCACTGATTTCCTGTTGTCCATAAAGTGAAAAAAGCCTGCTTTAAGAGATTCGATTTGGTTTATCATATGGCATTAGACTTGGTTCATCATATATAATCTTCTCATATATATATACTTATATTTTTGTCTTGTGGGCTACATCCAACAATGCTAAAGGGATGCTGTCAGCTTTGTTCAAAGGGAACATTCAGATTTGCCTTAAGGCTTAAAATTCAAGGGAAATCCTTTTCAGAGTTCTGCTGACTGTAAGCTTCATTTGCCCATTTCTATTGCCCGCAGTTGCTTTTAATTTTTTTAAATATTTAAAGCAATTCTAAAATTTGCTCTTATGTACTAGACACATCTACCACTTTACTAGTATATGCCCATTTTTCAAATGAGGAAAAATAGAAGCAGACAAAGGTTGAGTACATTGACTCAGGCCATACATATGCAAAGTAAATGTAGGCTTCAAATCCATGTGGATTGCTTTTGGAGTCCCTGCTCATGCCTCATACTCTGCTTTCTGCACAACTAGAGCAAAAGCGTTACAAGAGCATGTCCATCTGTCTATGGACTGGAGCGATAGCACAGCAGGTAGGGCATTTGCCTTGCATGCAGCCAACCTGGGTTCAATTTCTCCATCCCTCTCGGAGAGCCTGGAAAGCTACCAAGAGTATCCCACCCATATGGCAGAGCCTGGAAAGCTACCCATGGCATATTCAGTGTGTCCCAAATAGTAACAACAAGTCTCACAATGGAGATGTTACTGATGCCCGCTTGAACAAATTAATGAACAACAGGACGACTGTGCTACAGTCCTACATCTGTATATGCGTATATTATATACATATACATATGAACAATATTCTATAATTGTGCTTCCAACATGTGGCTCTTGAATGTTTATGATACAAATCAATATCAAGCAAAACTATTTTTTTATAAATTATTGAAAAAACACGAGTCATTGCATGGTATTTTGAATAACTATGAATCCATATATGCCATGTATGAATCTAGGAAAGTTCAATATATTATTGCCTCTTGGAACTGTATTTATGTCATATTAAATGCAATAACAAAATTAATTGGTTGTCATATGAATAGGAAATATGTGGTAATGCTATTGTTTCTATTTCCTATATTTGCATATTCCAGATATAATCATATAAAACTCTCATTTAAAAAATGACTTGAGTAAAGTGAAATCCTAAGAGCTGAAACATTAACTAATCAAAAAATTAAATTTGAAGTTCTCTTAGCATTCTATTCTCTTTGCTACACTTTGAAATTAATCATATTCCCATAGGCAGAAAAACTAATATAGATCAGCAATAGGGATTTGCCCAAATCACTGCTGTCTATGAATATATTGCTTTCCCTAGGTAGAATATGAGTAGAAGCACTTCAAGTCACATCAGCACCAAAATTAGTCTTACTGATTATTGTCATGTTTTCTAACAAGCATTTGAAAGCAGGCAGCCTTTGCCACTATAAATAGGGCATTTGTTAATTTGTGTTTATATCTCCTCATTGATTAAATTTAATTATTTTTCCCTGTGGGTTTCAGCTAAAGAATATTTACATGCAAATGTACGGCTTCTTTAGAGATTAGTAGAAATTCTACATAAAGAGTAAAAGATAAGGTAGAAAATTAAGCTAGGTTAGATTAAAAAACTAATATGTACCAGATACATTTGCTTTATTAGCCCATTTAAATCTAAAAAAAATACTGAGTGATATTTCCAATATGATTCCCACTTTACAAATAAAATTTCTAAAGTTTGGAGATATTAAGCAGATTCTGAGGATAGATAGTATAGTGGCCCAGGCAATTTTCTTGCACAAGCCTGACCCAGGTTTGATCCCTGGTATCCCATATGGTCCCCTGAGCACCAACAGGAGTAATTCCTAAGTGCAGAGCCCAGAGTAAGCCTTGATCATCTCCAGGTATGCCCTCCCCTTAAAACAAAAATTCTTTAAGATCTGTAGACCACACCAACCTCTTCTATTAACTAGCATTAACCATATCATACAAGAGGCAACTCTATCAATCAATCTATATATCTACATATCTAGTACAAATAGAGAGATACTTATGTACCTATAAATTTTCAAATAAAAAGTTATAGCCACACCCCCCGGACAGCATGGCAACTGCCACCATTCAGAACCACCTGGGCAGAGAGGTAGGAGTTTGCAGTGATGGGACGGGATGCACAGGGAATCTTGCAATGGGGGAGGCAGAACCGGCCCTGCCTCCTGCCCAAATGAGACCCCAGCGGTCGCCCATGAACAGCTCCTCCGCTCCTGAACAGCCATGATCCCAGCGCCACAGAAACCAATCTCGGAATGCAGTGGCTGCTGGCAGAAATACCTCTGGACTTAATACCAGAATTCCAAATCTGGGCAGCCGCTTTCGAGACCGTGCAACATAATATGCTCTTTGTTACCAACAATAGAAAACATACAATCTAATGATGCCATTCTGACAGGTCTGACTGTTGGAGAAAAAAAATCCAAATAATGATAGTGAGTTTCCTGTTGAAAATTGAATGTAGTCAAAGTAAGGAAAGAGAAAAATGAAAGTCATCTGCCACACAGGCAGAGGGGGAGTGGGAGCGGGATATGCTGGGGTTTTTGGTGGTGGAACATGTGCATTGGTGAAGGGATGGATGTTTGAGCATAGTATGACTGAGATTGGATCCTAAAAGCCCTGTAACTGTTCTCACGGTGACTCAATTAAGAAATAAATAAATAAATAAATAAATAAATAAATAAATAAATAAATAAAAAGTTATATCCACATTCAGAAATAGCACAGCAGACAGGGTACTGCCTTTCATTTGGTGAATCCTGGTTTGATTTTCAACACCCCGTAGGGTCTCCCTAGTAGTACCAGGAGTTATTCCTGAATGCAAAGCCAGAAGTAAGTCCTGGGTACTGCTGGGTGTGGTTCTCCAAAGCAACAATTAAAAGTTATTACCCATATGCTACATCTAGAGTGTAAAAAAACTAAAGCACACAGAGGGGCGCATGCACTTGCGGGCTCTCCGGGCAGCTCTGTCTCACCACCCGCGTTCGGTGCTCTGGAACCGCTGTGTATGGGCTGGATCGCGATGGCCGGTGGTTAAGGACAGGTGAAGGAAGAACGAGGACCAAGCTGGTTGATTAGTTACCGTTTATTCAATCTTCCATCTTTCTCATTTCCCGCACTCCCAGCTCCGGCCTCTCTCTCCATCTCTCCTCTCTCCTCCTACTTCTCTCCCCAACCTTGCCCTCTAGGCTATACCCAGCCAGGTAGCAAAATCAACAAAAGAAAGTTCTTCCTGAGGGCAGGGCATTCCAAAGCCCTTCCTGACTCTTAAGGTTTTTTTTTTCTTTTCCTTAGTCCAAACACTTATTAACATCTTAATACTAGTTATTTTTGTATGGACATGGCAAGAGACACATTGAGGCTTGCAAGGCAGCTCTCCTGGCAACATCTTGCCACAGACTCAGACCACAGCACTCAGGCCAGATTAATCACTCTTAACCCTAGCAGGGTCCAAATCTAGTTATCACTGTTTGGATCATGACAACATTTGTCCATGATCAAGCTCTTAACTTATAGTTAAGCATTAGGCACTTTGGCCAGGCCCATCTCAATGCCAGGGTAGCACACAACTCACCGCTTGCCCTGGGTCCCTGCTTTTGGGGGTGCTAGGAAGTAAGGGCAGCTGAGGTTTAGGTCAAGAGAACAGATGCCCAGGAGGAAAATATCAGGTAGAGTCAAATGACAGGTTACAAAAGCATAACATTTACTAAGTCTTCCTGTGCCCATACAAAAAGGACATTGCTCTGAATAAACTATGCAAAGGACTCAAGGAGAAGAGAAAAACATTATTTACAAGTCAACCGAACACTAAGAAAGAAGCTACAAATAAACAAAGAGGAATAGGAGCACTGCAACGGGAGTAACCCAATAAACCTAAACTACCTGAGGCTATGTTATCCTACACTAGAGGATGATTTTTCCATTTTTTCCACTTAGATATGAATCACAAAGTATTTTTGGAAATAGGTTTCATCAACTTAATGCTAACTCTAAAATACATTAGCACAAAAATTTCTTTAAAAGTTTTATTAACAGATAATGCATGATTATTACCACGATGAGATCCAAATAAAAAATAAAATCTACTGCAATACACTTTAGATTCCAGAATTCAAAACATATGTACACTAGAATAAGTATTTCATTACATTGTATTAAATGGTTTTATCTCCCTTTTTTACAAAGGTTGAAATCATATTCCTGGGTCTCTTTCGCCCAGATTCCCCATTTTCCAGTAGCTAGGCAGTCACATCCAGGGACTGCCCCCAGTGCCATGTAATCCCACCAATGGCCAACATCCAGAGACTATAAAACTAAGCTCCTGGAAAACATCTTATAGCCTACTTCTCCCTCTGGGAGAACCTGGCTAGCTATAGAGAGTTTCCTGCCCACATGGGAGAGTCTCACAAACTCCCCATGGTGTATTCATATGCCAAAACCAGTAACAATGATGGGTCTCATTCTCGTGACTCTGAAAGTGCCTCCAATGCAGCACCTTTGGGAAGAACGAGTAAAGAGAGCCTTCTAAAATCTCAGGGCTAGGATGAATGGAGACGTTACTGAGATCGCTCAAAAAATTTGACAATCAATGGAATGATGATGATGATGATGAAATCATATATAACAATCACAAATTGGCTCTTATTTATATTCTGATCATTCTATTTGACATTTATTAAATTTTGTCAGAAAACAAGTAATATAAAGTAAATTTGTTATATACTTAAGGGTTGGGGATGGGAGGGAAAATGGGGGTATTGGTGGAGGTAAGGTCACACAGGGGTGTTGAAACACAAAATGCCTGAGACAATTATATAATGAACAACTTTGTAAGTCACAATGCCTTTAATAAAAATTAAAATTTGCTCAAAGTTATTATGAGCATAGTTCTCTGGCTGCTACTTCCAATCTAGAAAATAAAATGTTCCCATAAAATATCAACACATTTATTAATGAATAACTCATACTATACTAGTTACCCATTCTTTTGTATAATTCAGTGTTCAATTATAACATCACCTTAACAATTGGAAGCCACAAATATTTGTATGTCTTCATAGTTTTCTTTTTGGTGGTTTCACATATGACATTGTACTAGAGTATGTGCGTAATAAAAAATATGGATACTTCCACCAATGAAAGCAAATTAATCAAGAGAAGCACTGAGACCACACAAAGTTGCATCACTTGAAAAGAGTTTCATAACCTTCAAACCACACAGAAAGAAGTGCCTGAGATTGATAAGAAGAACACTTTCTTTGAAGGTTTGGAAGAACTCATTGGTAAACCCATCTGAGATTTTATGCAGGGTGAACTTCTGATTACCACTTTTATTTCTGTGTTAATAACTGCTCAGTTTAGATGTCCTATTTTCTTCTCACTCAATCTTGGGAGATTATTAGAGTACAAACATTTATCCATTTTTGAGATTTTATAGAGTAAAGAATTCCATAGCAGTCTTAAATAATCTTTAGGATTTCTGTGGTATCTGAGGTTTTTTTTATCTTTTTATTTCTGATCTGATTTATAGGAATTTTCTCTGATTACCTTTGTGAGACCACCTAAGGGTTTGTTGATTTTGTTTATTCTTTTGAAAAAACAGTTTATCCTGTTGATTCTTTTTCTATCAACTTAAGATATTTAGTTGGGCTATTTATTTGAGTCTGATATTTAATGAATACTTGCATTGCTTTGAATTTCTCTCTTAGAAAAACTTTTGCTGGATTCTATATATATATATATATATATATATTTTTTTGCTTTTTGGGTCACACCCAGCGATGCTCAGGGGTTACTCCTGGCTCTGCACTCAGGAATTACTCCTGGCGGTGCTTGGGGGACCATATGGGATGCCGGGGATCGAACCTGGGTCGGCCACGTGCAAGGCAAACGCCCTACCCGCTGTGCTATCGCTCCGGCCCCGATTGCTGGATTCTATAAACTCAGCTAACCTATGTCTTTATTGTCACTTATTTCCAGGATTTTTGGGGGGAAGCAGAAGAAATAATATACAAGTGGAATTATATCAAATTCAGAGCCTTTTTCAAGCAATGACAAAATAAATAATGGCTATAAGATACCCTAATGAGTAGGAGAAAAATGTTGCCTCACCATATGTCTGAAAAAGTGCTAGTAAGCAAAGTCAATATAGCATTTATAAGAATCAAAGCCAAAACCAAAAAAGTTCATCAACAGTGGGGAGAAAAGCTGACCAGACAATGTCTCAAAGAAGACATATGGATGGCCTATGGGTATATTTAAAAGTACTCTTCATCACTTATCAGGGAAATGAAAATTAAAACAAGAGTGAGATATGACTATACCACTTAGACTGAGAGATAGCAAAAAAATTAGAAACAATTAGTGCTACTGGGAATGTGAGAAAAAAAAATGCTTATCCACTCTTGGTGGGAATGTTTATTAGTAAAATTTCTATGGAAAACAGTGTGATGACTTCACAATAAAATTAAGATTTTTTTATATAATCCACCAATTAAATTTCCTGACATTTGCTCCAAATATTAAAAAATGATATTTCAGAAATAATCTGTACTTCTCTGTTTATAGCAGTATTATTTACAGTAACAGTGATTTGGAAATAACCCAAGTTTCCAAGAACATTTGAGTAGATAAAGAAACTGTGGTATATACACTCCGGAATATGACTCACCTATAAGAATGAAATCCTGCAATTATCTGCTACACAGACTGTAACTAAAGTCCCTTGAACAGAGTGAAAACAGAGGGCAAGGGCAAATATAGAATACTCCCTCTCATATGTGGAATATATAAAGAAATCCAGTAAGGGAATTAAAAGAACCTATGGCAATAGCCCCAGAGAGTAGAACTCCAGCAGAGAGTTTGAGAGGGGGTTCCAGTGATGAGAATGGTAGAGGACATGGACACAACGCTGGGGGAATGCAGACTCTCTGCCAGTGGGTGCTGTGTGGGAACAGTGTACGCTTGAAGCAATACTATTAACAGTATTGAAAAGCCTAATGCCTAACTAAAAAGTGGAAGAAATCTCAAAAATAAATACATTAAGCTTCTTAACCTTTATAAGAAAAGGAATTATATAATATATAATTTTAATTTATATTTATATTATATAAAATTTTATATTGTATAAAATTTGTATTATATAAAATATATAATATAATAAAATTTATTAATAATCCATAGCACTGCACAGTAGCACTGTTGTCCCATTGTTCATTGACTTGCTCGAGCAGGCACCAGTAACGTCTCCATTGTGAGACTTGTTGTTACTGTTTTTGGCATATCAAATACGCCATGGGTAGCTTGCCAGGCTCTGCTGTGAGGACAGAATACTCTTGGTAGCTTGCCAGGCATTTCGAGAGGGTCAGAGGAATTGAACCCAGATTGGTTGCATGCAAGACAAAAGGTTTACCCGCTGTGCTATCGCTCTAGTCCAATAATATAATAATAATTTATAATAAAACATAAAATTTTATTCATAGCCAGTATTTTCCCTGGAATACACACACACACACACACACACACACACACACATATATATCAAGGCCCAACAAATTGTTGGATTATGTTTTGATTCTGACAAAATTTCCAACGGAGACCTTGAGGTTCTGGTTCTGGGCTGGCCCTTAAAACTATCCCGCCTTAAGGGACAGGAACATAGTCTTTATATCTCTACGTAGATTCCCATCAGATTCCTCTAGGAAAGGGATTTGACTTTGTTTAAGGCAATTTTCTTTTGTAAGGACATACCGCTCATTGAACACCTGGTAGGTAAGGGCTAGTAAGTGCTGTATTCGAGTTGAGTTTCTTTTTCTACAGTTTTAGGAAGCAATAGTTTGTTATTGCAAGGGAAACTGAGTAGTACATACTAGCATACATCATACCACCCCCCTTCAATTATTACCAGTGACAGATAAATTCAATTCATTCTAATATGCTTATCAATTTTTATGTCCCATACCCATCTCAGCATATCAGCTTATAGACACACTCATGTGTGAAAAAAATATCATTG
Organism: Sorex araneus; assembly: GCF_027595985.1. NCBI lineage: Eukaryota > Metazoa > Chordata > Mammalia > Eulipotyphla > Soricidae > Sorex > Sorex araneus. The sequence continues at coordinate 215,916,845 of NC_073303.1, forward strand.
ATGGAATTCAATCAGCTAAAATTGTAAAGAAGATACACAGTCGAATGTTACTAATACGCAAACCAGCCAGTCTGGTCCTAAATTAAAATATAATTGTGAGAAATTGGCCTGACATTAATTTTTATTACACTTTCTATTTTAAGCAGTGTTTCAAAGATCCTTGTGAGTTACACGGTAGTATCTTTTCCTAAAACTTGTTACAGTTTGCTAAATATTATGCTGTTGAGGTTAGTAAGGTTATTTGATATAAATCCCTAAAGAACAATTTTAAAGTGATGTCTTATTTATTGTATTAGCGTTATTTTCCTTCCGACTCTAAAATTTTCTCCCCCACTGCTTAAAATTCCAGCCTGCTCCTTTTCTTTTGCAAACAACAGATTTCAAACATTAAGAGAATTTCTGTGGCTCAAATAAGAATCAACAGGCATAATCAAATAAAGACTGCTTGTCTCATTCTGAAGAATCTCTCCTAATTTCTTTCTGTTGTGAGAGAAAGGAAGTTGAAAATGATTTGTACCAGCTACAACTGCAATTATGATGCTCCACTAAGCATCATCAAGCATTTTAAATAAATAATATCTTTCAGTATGAAGGATAAAGTTTCACTCATGTGTTTCTAGGCTCAAATTGTCAAGAATATGTCGCTTTAGGAAGAAAGGAAGGAGGAATTACTATATCGTAATTATATGGCTATGACTTTCATTGGCATGACCTCTTGTTGAGTTTCTTTTCTATTCTAGTTACAGAGACTATGGGAGTCTCTGTTGATATGTTATGACTATGTATATGATATGACTATGTATATGATATGTATATGTATATGCCACTATGGGAGGCAGAGTGATATTCCAGTGGTTCTTACTAGGTACATGAATATCTTGGTTTTTTGGGGGGTAAAAGTAAAGATTCTTTGCAATAGATCAGTTTAATTTTGATCTGATTTTATTGCCACTTCATGTAATTATTTTTGCGTATGAGTCCCAACCAGCTGTGCTCAGGGCTTACTCCTGGCTCTGCAGTCAGAGATCACTCCTTGGCAGTGCTTGGGGGACCATACGGGGTGGTATTGAACCAGACTCAAACTCGCTCATGCAAGGCAAGTACTTAACCCAGTACTATCGCTTCAGCCCCTGATTGCCACTTTATTGGTCTTACCTGAGTTTAATGGCAGAGCATGTGCCAAAATTATAGGCAGTTGTGTGTGTGTGCATACGCATCCGCATATATACACTTCTATGCATGTTTATACACACTGTGATAACAAATTATCCTTTTTGGGAGGTTTTGAATTGTTTGCAGAGCTCGAAAGAGGGTATATGTTGAGATTAGCTTTAAACTTATGAGGCAAAAAAAGACAAAAAAAAGAAAAGAAAAGAAAAGAAAATAAATAAATAAATAAAATGAATTTATGAGGCTTTCCCACAAACTCATTTCAGATCCAGAATTGTTAATTAGAATTAAAATAAGAAACTTTCACAGGGAAATGCCACAGAGGTACCCATATATGACTCTAAATAGGAGGCTATAAATGCCATAATAGTGGCCCAATAACTAACATATGCCCATGAGTAGAAACAAGTTGTAGTATGAGCTAGCATCTATACTGAGTACTGGTTATAGAAATAAAAGAGCTTTGATGTATTAAAGAGGTATGTTAGCCATGCCCTGAATGTTTGAACCTGTCAACAATATGTTTCACAACTTTGTTCAAGATCAATAACTGTTCTTATTCTACTGTCTGGGAAAGAAGGCAATTCTCATAGGATTCTTCAATGGTCTTTTGATGGAAAATCTTGATGTAATTTAAATTTATTGTACTTGATGGCAGACAATTGATATAGACTGACCAACATCTTTCTTCTCATGTATCTGAGAACAGAGTATCTTCCGTGGTTTTTGGTTAACACTAACTCAGGCAGCCTAAGTCTACATAGAACCACATATCTAGGGACTAGAAAACCAGCTTGCTTTCTAAATATTATAAATATAGAGCCAATGCTATAATAATCTCTTATTTCTTCTTAATACTCTGGCTTCTTTAGAGTGAAGTGTATCAGAGATTTGACATTGCAAAGCTGATGGCCTAATTAAAATAACTATACCTATTTCTATGTATAGCTGCTAAAAGAAAACCAATTCTCCCTTGGAACCCAGAATCCCTCTGCATAGACGAAGTTGAATAATAAATTTTGAGCTATAGTTTAGATTTTAATTGCAACTTATAAATTTTAAACTTCAAACATTCAATTCTACAGGGAAAAATAATTTAATGTCAGACTTTAATTAATTTGGACTTTAATATATTTGACTTTTACTTGAAAGAGAATTTAATCTTTGAACTTCAATTTTGCCCTGGGACTTTTATAATAGTGGGGGTCTTAATATTCATATTTGAGATATTTCTGTGTTGGCATCTCCTTATTAGAAAAGTTTTATGCCTTCATTTTTTTTTTGCTTTAATTAACTCTCACTGAAAAGATTCTGGCGTGTGGTTGAAAAATATAGCAAGATACCATTTAAAATGGACATAGAACAGGGAAGTTTAAATGCTGGACTGATACTGGCCTTGATGTTGATTTACTTAATATAAGTAAATATCTACAGCAGATGATTTCAAAGGTAAATTTTTACTTGGTCCCTCCTAAGGCGATTCAAAAAGCAAGTGGTGAGAATTTAGAGAACAAATTCATGAAGGAAAAAGTGAAATTGTCTTGATGGTTTATTTTTCTCCCGAAGCATGAAATGAATTTTTGAGTTAAATGTATTAAGAGAAAAATGAATCTGGGGAACTAAGGCTGATAGTTTATCCCTTGCTTCTGAGAGTTCACTTCTCATGGGTGAAGAATTGAGTTCTACAGTTGGGTGCAGAGTTGGGTTCCTTGTTGCCAGTTTACCTTGGTAGCTTCTCTCAGATCATTCACTCATTCCTCCCTGTGGAAAACTAACATAACTGATTGAGGAAATGAGACAGACAAAATTTAGTAAGTTCCTGTCCCCGATGGGATTCTCTAAGAGTGAGCTTCTTTCAGATAGCAAGCATTCTCATTTCTGCACCGCCCCCCCAATCTTAAGCTAGTTGTCACTGTAGCACTGTCATCCTGTTGCTCATCAATTTGCTCGAGCAGGCACCAGTAACGTCTCCATCGTGAGACTTGTTACTGTTTTTGGTGTATCCAATATGTCACGAGGAGCTTGCCAGGCTCTGCCCTGCAGACAAGATACTCTCGGTAGCTCTCGGAGAGGGGTGGAGGAACCGAACCCATATCGGCCGCATGTAAGGCGAACACCCTACCCACTGTGCTATCACTCAATAGATTAAATTCTTACTGGAGGCTGAGAGTTTGTTGAGTAGTTTGTCGAGCTCACCACCCCGAGCAGTGTCATTGGGCTACTCTGGGATAAGGTATGAGCACACTCAAGGGATCCAACTTTTCTTTTATTGCAAAGTGATCCTTGCTCTCTCTCTCTCTCTCGTCACTTATTGATTTAAATTAATTTTTCTCCTAGGAACTGGGCTCAGAAAAATCATATGATGGACATGGCTCTCTTCAAGTTGTCCATCAGGACTGGTAAAGCCTCTAAAATTTGTTAGTAATATGATCTGGTTTGATCTCTGATGTTTAGTGGCTCATAGCACTGTATCACTGTCATCCCTTTGCTCATCGATTTGCTTGAGCAGGCACCAGTAACGTCTCCATTGTGAGACTTGTTGTTACTGTTTTTGGCATATTGAATATGCCATGGGTAGCTTGCCAGGCTCTGCCCATGAGAGCGGGATACTCTCGGTAGCTTGCCGGGCTCTCCGAGAGGGAAGGAGGAATCGAACCCGGGTCGGTCGAGTGCAGGGCAAATGCCCTCCCCACTGTGCTATCGCTCCAGTCCAAGTGGCTCATAAATAAAACCACAACTTAGAAAATACACTTCACTGTGTGAATATGGAACATCAAACAAAATCAAGGCGATGAGTAAGTATCACCTATTTTTAGATGGACAAACGGGCTTGCTAACACATCTCTCAAAGAGAAGGCAGACTAATTCAGTCAGAACAGAGTTGCTAATTTGAGGCCTCCCCCGGAGAGGATGAAAGCAGTTCATAATCAGCACGGAGATCAGGTTGATGGAACAGATGGAACAGCAAAGTACCAGCAGAAAGTGTTCATGTTTCTCTTGCAAAACATCAGCCAAGGAACACACATTTTACTTTAGAGGGTAGTGTAAGGAGCACAAAAGAGTAGAATTTTTTTTTTTTTTTTTTTTGCTTTTTGAGCTGCACCCAGCGATGCTCAGGGGTTACTCCTGGCTGTGAACTCCTGGCAGTGCTTGGGAGACCATTTGGGATGCTCGGAATCGAACCCAGGTTGGCCACATGCAAGGCAAATTGCCCTATCCGCTGTGCTATCCCTCCAGCCCCACAAAAGAGTAGAACTTTAATAGAAATTCTTTGACACAGAGATGGGTATGGGTTAAATATCCCCTTCAAATACATGTGTGTGCATAGGATAAAGAAGGAAATGTATTATTTTGAAGACTAGCCCAGACAAATGTTTGAGACATTTGTATTAGAAAATCCAGACTTATAATTATTCTGTAAAAATTTGTTGGCAGTCTTATGAATAGAACTTTTCTATCACACCAAATGAAAGGAAATGTAATATCGGTGTGCGTTTCTATTGAATACTTATTTTTAAAAAATTAACTAAAAATTGACCAATTCATGTCTAATATAATTATGGAAGAGATATGTCAAAGCAATTGATTAGTTATAGGCCTAGTTGTTGATGTAGGCATAAAATATACAGACATATTTGTATATATATAAATATATATACATAGATATATAACTGCCAGCAAATGTTATTTCTAAGCCAGATAGATTTCTATTTATTATAATTTGCATTTTAACACAAATAATTAAATAGAGCAGAGCTGAACTAAAACGGAGTTAGATTGGATTTGGGGGAGCCTTTATCACTTAATAGTCTACCTTAATAAAGAGAAAACAGCCTCAAGGTTTTATAATTTACCTAAGCCATTTTGTTCCTTAGTGGAAAACCTGGAAAAAGAATCAAAACATACTGGCCCCCACAACACACACTCCCCTCTCTCATTGCCTCTAATAATTTGCCCAGTATTGAGGCAATGTCTTTTTTCTGACTTCTTCATTTCCTTTGCCTAGAATTTTTTCCCCTGTGCCTTTGTTTCTGTTTTTTGTTTATGGGACGCAATCAAGGGTGCTCAGTGATTACTACTGGCACTGTGTTCTGTCTCTCCCTGTTGTGCTCAGGGAACCATGTGGTGCCAGAGATTGAACCCTGGTCACCAGCATGGAAAGCATGCAACTCAGCTCACTGAGTTATCCCTCTGGCCCAAACCTAGACCTGTTTTGTTTTGTTTTGTTTATTTGTGTTGGGGCCGGGGCTGGAGCGATAGCACAGCGGGTAGGGCATTTGCCTTGCACGCGGTCGACCCGGGTTTGATTCCTCTGTCCCTCTCAGAGAACCCGACAAGCCGCCGAGAGTATCCCATTGCATGGCAGAGCCTGGCAGGCTCCCCGTGGCATATTCAATATGCCAAAAATAGTAACAACAAGTCTCACAATGGAGACGTTACTGGTGCCCACTAGAGCAAATTGATGAACAATGGGATGATAGTGCTACAGTGCTACAGTGCTGTTTGTGTTGGGGCCACACTCAACTATGTTCAAGGCTTACTCCTGGCTCTGTGCTCAGTGAACACTCCTGATGATGCTTTATTTTGTGCACCATATTCTATTGTCATAGATTAATTGTCCATAAATCTGAATTTGTTTCTGGGCTCTCAGTTCAGTTTCATTGGTCTGAGAGACTACGTTTATCCAGTACCATAGTTTTGATCACTCTTACTTTATAGTATAATTTGAAGTCTCTAAGTACATTACCTTCCACTTTTTTCTAAGGATCATTTTGGCTGTTCAAAGACATGATTCCATATATATTTTATAGTATAGTTTTTCTTTCTAAGTTCTTGAAGACTATTATCCAGGTTTGATGAGGATTACATTGAATTTTTACAGTGCTTTGCGTAGGAAGATTCTTTTAAAAATTACAGTACCATTGTTACTCTCAACAGTTTTAATGATAGTTGCTCTAAATTGTTCAATTGCTTGATTTGCTAGTGCTTTTTAGAACTGATATGTTTAACTTAATCAGAATAAGATCTATTGCAATTGGTTGCCTATCTTCTAAGGTATCAGCTCTTATCCAGCTATTTTTCCCTATAATTGTTTATTTTAAAGATCAGGTCTTCTGTTTCATAGTATTCCTTATAGTCTGTAATTTGACATAACCAATATATGTTGCTATTTCTACTATATGCCATTAAAATTATAGTTAGGTCCACACTATAAAATTCCGGTTTGACTGATTTGGGGGCTTTGTTTTTGCAAGCAATCGTAGGTGACAATTATATCAGAAAGCACATGAAAAAACATGTGAGACATTATTGAACATTGCTTGCCCAATACTGATGATGTTTTAAATCTAAGTTCTTTCAATTTAATTGAAATATTCTATATATAATATATACAAAATTCACAATATGTTTTATTTTTTAATACATTTTGCACATGAAAAGAACAAATACTTGTTTCTTGTTATATAACAACTATCTCTGGATGCATGACAAAAAAATCTGAACTCAGTGCCTTAACACAATAAAAAAATATTTTATTACTCACAGTTCTAGGCTGCTAACAACCCCATTTTCTTCTCTTTTCCTATTTTTGGGAGGGACAAGGGACTTAAGTTCTGGGCCATATCTGACAGCTCTCAGGGCTTACTTACCCTGACTCTGAGGTAACCACTTTTGGCATTACTCAGGGGACATTTTGGGGTTCTAAGAATTGAACACAAGCTGACCACATGCAAGATTAGTGCCTTACCTGCTTTATTATTTCTTTCACTCCTGCCAGTCCATAAAATATACCTCCTTTATGTAAGGAAATTGTAAGTTCCACCAACATATAGCTTAGGCCACTACCACCACCTCTATAGATTATTCCAGCATTCTGCAAGGCTGTAGTATCACACACTTCAGGAAAGATTGGACTGATGGGGCTGGAGCGATAGCACAGGGGGTAGAGTGTTTGCCTTGCATTCCGCCGACCCAAGTTTGATTCCCAGCATCTCATATGGTCCCCTGAGCACCACCAGGAGAAATTCCTGAGTGCAGAGCCAGGAATAAACCCTGTGCATCGCTGGGTGTTACCCAAAAAGAAAAAAAAAAGAGTAGACTGAATCAGTACTTATTCAACTGAAATCTACTAAGAATACTTGGTTATTTTTCATATTTTAGATATTCTAAATTAATCTGTAATGAATAATCTAACAATTATGTACTTCTTGGCAGTTTTCCCAGTGTATTTTAAGAATATATCCTTTTAAAAATGGAAGGTTACATTCATATGAAATTTTGGGGGATTGAGCCAAATTTTCTTCCATAGGTGATAGAACATTTTCTTTCTCTCCAGCAACATATGAGACAGCTTATTTCCCACAGCCTTTCCAAATAGATTAGTTGTCAAACTCTTGTATTTCTGCCAATCTGATAGACTGTAATTTTTTTAGAATGCTGTATTGTGCTTCATACAGGCACTATAAATATCAAACATGAAAACAAGTTACCATTTTCAAGTGAATTCAACACCCAGTATGAAAACTTAGACAAATGATGTCTTTCTCTTCCCAATCTCTTCAGCAGGAAATATGTTGCTGTGTCTTGTTGCACATTATCTAATTAAACATATATCCCGGGTTTCCTGCACGTCACAGAAAATAAAATAATTTATTCCTGGGTGGCAGATAATTGAAATTTATCCTTCTCTCCATATCATGTCAGCCAACTCCTAGTTTGAGATATTACTTAGTAAAACTAGGTTGACCCTGGGCCAGTGACTAAATCAACTGCTTGTCATCCAGCCTTCGGGCGTGACCTTTTCCCTGTCCGGTACACAGGTGAGTCAGTGTGCTGCATTGGCACAGAGGGACCTAATCACCTATGCCAGCCAGACTCCTCGCCTTATCCTGACAAGTTAATTTTCTCCCATTTTACTACTTAACCTTCCCACAACCCCAATCTGTGCTAGGTTTAGTAATCGAGACTTTGGTGAGCCCAGAGTGATGTAGCATCTCTACCCAGTTTGATTTCATTGTAGTGATCTATGAAAAGGGGAAGAACAAAGAAAGTTAGGGATAAAACACAAATATTTTCAAGGTGTGTATTCTTGACAACTTGGTCTGCCATATGCCTTTTGCACTCCGTAGTAGTGTCCTATTTGGACCACTGCTTCCAATTTGAAATGAACCCCAAGGTTGAAAATTAAATGTAAACTCTCCCTCTATTTTCTCTCTGTCTTGTTTTTTTGTTTTGTTTTGTTCTTTGCTTTTTGGATCATACCTGGTGATGCACAGAAGTTACTCCTGGCTCTGCACTCAGAAATCACTCCAGGCGGTGCTCAGGGGACCATATGGGATGCTGGGAATTGAACGTGGGTCTGCCGAGTGCAAGGCAAATGCCCTACCCGCTGTGCTATTGCTATGGCCCCTCTCTGCCTTGGTTTTCTGACAAGATTGATTATTCTTCCTTTCCTCACTTTTCTCTCTCCAATTAAGCTCAGGTAAAAATCTAATTTGTATTTTAATTTATGTTATAACTATTGAATATATACTAGGTGAATAAGGACATGTTGGTGCATGAATTTAATTCTTTTGCAAAAAGTGGAGAGCGCTTTTAAAGATACAAGCTGTTTTTTATATTCTTTTGTTGGGCATACCAGCAATGCACAGGAATACTTCACTATCAGTACTCAGCTGTCACTCCTGGTAGTACTTAGGGGATCACGCAGTATCAGGAACATGTCATCAAAAAGGCTCAACAAACAAAAAAGGCTCATTATCTTAAAGTCTGGCTTGAATGAGAAACATACCCATGCAATAACTGGAGGTGGTTTTTACTACAACATGGAATAGTGATACAGGTGACCAGTGAAGAGACCCTTAGGGCAGTGGTGGGCACTCCATGTCATTCCTGTTGGCAGATGTGATCCTCTTGTGGTTGGACCCAAATAGAGGAAATAACACATCATAACACAAGTGATTTTCCGGACAGAGGTGAATGATTCAGCTGCTGTTATGAATAAAGTTCTAGAACAGTCTAGAATGGGTCTTAGTAATTTGGGAGCAGCATCAATTGACTAGCAGCTAGGTACCACGTCTACTGCCTTTTTTAGAGAATAACTCAAAGACTTTGGTTCCAAGACGAAGAATTGTCGGGGTGGCTTTAGACAGGAAGAGGAGTCAGGTTTGGACACAGGGACAAAGGAGCAACGTAGCACTCTCTCTCCAGAGTACCACCTTACTGTACTGGTGACACTGGGATCAAGAAATATTTTTAGCTTGGCTTCCTGCCCATTACAACCATGGAAACCACAAATTCTAACAGTAAGACCTCAATGCCACCTATAGGGCAAAAATGGAGTTAAACCAGTAACGTATGTAGAAACAGTCTGTAGACATTCATGGTGAAAATGACATGGAATTTCACAAAGAAAATGACAAGTTTCTACAGAGAAAATCTATCTGGAGATTGGGAGATGGTAACACATACCCAAGATCCATCATAAAAAAGCAAGGACATTAGACAATCTTGCCTAAATATAGATAAGCACACCCAAGAGACATAAATAGATCTAAAAGACAGCAAGGAAGGCTTCTCCAAAGAGACTGAAGATAATAAAACTTCCAACCATATTATGAGACAAAAGATAATGTGGACGAAAATTTTTTTTTATTTATTTTTTATTTTTTTTTAATTTTATTTTTTTTAATTTTTTTTAATTTAATATTTTATTTTTAATTAGTGAGTCAACGTGAGGGTACAGTTACAGATTTATACATTTTTGTGCTCATGTTTCTCCCTTACAAAGTTTGATAACCCATCCCTTCACCAGTGCCCATTCTCTACCAAAAGTAAACCCAACATCCCTCTCCCCCCTCCCCAGTCCTGTCTCCCCCCCACCCCACACTGCCACTATGGCAGGGTATTCCCTTCTGTTCTCTCTTTCTGATTAGGTGTTGTGGTTTGCAATAAAGGTGTTGAGTGGCCATTGTGTTCAGTCTCTAGTCTATATTGGGCCCGCGTCATCTTTCCCCCACATGACCTCCAACCACATCTTACTTGGTGTTCCCTTCTCTGAGTTGTCCAAAATGAGAGACCAGCCTCCAAGCCATGGAGACAACCTCCTGGTACTTATTTCTACTATTCTTGGGTGTTAGTCTTATAGTGTGGAAGAAAATTTAACAAAAATGGAAAGTATAACACGTAGATTCAGTCTTGCAGAAGAAATGGAATTTCTTTGTCAAATATTTCTCAACTAATTACAGAAATAATATCTATATAGGCCAGTGCATGCCAGTTATAAGTGAGACCCTGAGTCCTATCCTTAGAACTAATAAAAAGAAAAATAGGAAAAGTAGCTCTACTTAACTTTATTAAAAGACAATTTACACTTTAATAAATGTATATTTGTGGGTGACATAATAGAGCCGTTTCTTTTCAAATATATTTAAAAAATTATAGCGCAGCGGGTAGGGCGTTCGCCTTGCAACTCAGCTGACCCGGGTTTGATTCCTCTGCCCCTCTCAGAGAGCTCTGCAAGCTACCGAGAGTATCCCACCCACACGGCAGCTACCCATGATGTATTCGATATGCCAAAAACAGTAACAAGTCTCACAATGGAGACGTTACTGGTGCTCACTCAAGCAAATTAATGAGCAACAGGATGACAGTGATACAGTGATACAGTGACTTTTGCAACCTGACTGGGGTAATAAGATTTATTCAGCTTAGACAATAAAAGATATGGTGGAGGGATGTAAACGAAATGCAAACATGAAAGTTCATAAGTTTGTAACTGTACCTCATGGTGATTAACTAATAATTTTTTTAAATAATAAAATAAAAGATATGGAGAGCAGAATCAGTCATGTATTGGCTGTATATGCTATAGTTACTTTACAGCAATCACATAGAATAGTTTATTCAAATCCTGTGTTCAGATAAGAACTACAAAAAAGACTAAACAGGTTGTTTCATATATAAAGTACTTATTTGCCCACATCTTAAAAGTATTTGTGAATTACAACTCATTTCAGAATGAACTCCATATTTCTACTCCTTCTTCTACGCCCTCTGCTCCACCCTGACAAACTTATATATGTACACACGGAGATAAAATGTCACGGAGGGTAGAAGCAATATCCTTGAAAGAAATTGTAAGCTAAGACTTCTGTACTGTAAGGAAGCTGAGCAAAGTAAGGAAAAGAAGAGAATCATTTTTATTAATGAGAAAACAGAAATTTTCAAAGAGAAAAATAGTAAGGTGGGACAATTAAGTTCTTGAACTGGACTTACATCAACACATTATATGAAGATTGGTCTCACATGTGCTTAATTTAAGCAAATGCTAAAATCTCTATCCACCACATCAGTCATGACAATTTAAGGAGATTAGGAGAACATGAAAAATGGCCTAATCAAAGTACTCACAAACTCAACTTATGTAGCACTGTAGCACTGTCGTCCCATTGTTCATAAATTTGCTCAAGCGGGCACCAGTAACATCTCCATTGTGAGACTTGTTGTTACTGTATTTGGCATATCAAATACGCCACAGGGAGCTTGCCAGGCGCTGCCGTGTGGGCGGGATACTCTGGGTAGCTTGCTGGGCTCTCCAAGAGGGATGGAGGAATCAAACCCGGGTCAGCCTTGTGCAAGGCATACATCCTACCCGCTGTGCTATTGCTCCAGTCCACTCAACTAATGAAATAATTAAAAATGTGAAAGCAACTTCTCCTAAGAAATATACCTCTCAAGATCCCTTATTTTTTCCATATATTTTTCTCTATCTTAAAGCTAAGGTTTACAATTAGTTGATACTTCACATACTTTTAAGTGCTTAAAGGGAGTCAAATATAAAGTATCACAACACTTGGAAAAAAATTAGAATTGGATAACAAATATTTTCTATGCTGTTTACAAGTCAATTTATTTATAGAGAGTCAAATGAGCCTGCACATTTGTGAAGTTTGGTGTGAGATATACCTCCCTTTCGTTTTATGTGCTTAATGTCTGCAGTTACTCTCACTGAGAGCACTGCATAACAGAGGATAAACAGAACTTACTAAAAGCACTTTAATTCAAGCATTTTAATGTGCATATTATTTAAGTTGATTTTAATTTAATTTAATGCTGTTTCAGTGCTTTTTTGTTTGTTTGTTTGTTATTTTTATTTATTTTGGTTTGGGTCACACCCAGCAGTGCTCCTGGATTTTTGCTTAGGGGTCATTTCTCATGGGGTTCAGGGGACATTTGTGGTGCTGAGGTAAACTTCATACAAGGCAAGTGTCCCACCTGCTAAAATTACTCTCCAGTCTTGGGTGCTTTTAAAATGACCTCTTAGAGTACAAGTTTTTTTTGAAGTCTCTACATATAAATATGTTCAATCTAATTATAAATAGTAGCTCATATTCTAGGGACTCCAATGCGTTCTGCCTATGAAGTGCTCATTTTTTCCATGCATTATCTCAATTTTATTCATCTGCCCTTTTTTTTTCGTTTACTATCTCCCTCTTCCTCCTAAAAATCATAACTCATGGTTTCAGAGGAAATATTGCTCTCAGACTAGATAAGACTAAATAGGGCAGATCTGCAACATATAAAAGGATTACATCACTTGGTCCAAAAATGATTTAAAAATATGATATGGTTCAGGGGCTGGAGAAATAGCACAGAGGGTAGGGCGTTTGCCTTGCATGCGGCTGGCCCGGGTTCAAATCCCAGCATCCCATATAGTCCCCCGAGCACCACCAGGAGTAATTCTTGAGTGCATGAGCCAGAAGTAACCCCTGTGCATCGCTGGGTGTGACCCAAAAACCAATATATATATATATATATATATATATATATATATATATATATATACATACATATATATACATATATATATATTATGGTTCAGGTATTTGAAATAGAAAGTGTGAGGACAAAAGAAGACGTCACAAGGCTTAAAATTATAGCATAAGGACATCTTCACTCTAATTGATACTATTGCAACTTTTTTTGAAACAATTAATCTTATCATTCTATGTTGAAAAGCCTTATTTTTAATTATTGAAGGTTGGGGAAATGTGCCCAGGTACTGTTCAAGGGTCCAGGAGAAGTTCCCAGAAATCACTCCTAGCAATGCCTCCCAGTGACACCCAGTCCAGTGGTGTGGCCTAAAGCTTCAGCGCTGAGTCTTTGTAATATTGTGTTGCTCTGGCTCAGGGGTGCTGGGGACAATGAGGGCTGTGCTGAGCAGTTCTGGCAAGGCAGGCAAGCATTGTCAGGGACTGGACTCAGAGCCCAAGACAAGATCAATCTTTTGAACTATCACCCCAGCTGTATCATACATCTTTGATTTGCTATGCAATGTGTTCTTTATAGTGTTGATCTTTTGCTTCGTACACCACTATTGTTCTTGCACATTGTTATAATTTGTTAAACTAAATCTCTAAAGCTTAGCTCAACTGCAACTTTGTGTGAAATGCCATTTATACATTTGATCATCATCATTATCATCATCATCATCATCATCATCATCATCATCATCATCCCGTTGATCATCGATTTTCTTGAGCGGTCTCAATAACATCTCTATTCATCCTAACCCTGAGATTTTAGCAGCCTCTCTTTACTTGTCCTTCCCAAAGGTGCCGCATTGGAGGCTCTTTCAGGGTCAGGGGAATGAGACCCATCCTTGTTACTGGTTTTGACATGTGAATACGTCATGAGGAGTTTGCCAGGTTCTCCCATGTGGGCAGGAAACTCTTGGTAGCTAGCCAGGTTCTCCCAGAGGGAGAAGTAGGCTATAAGATGTTTTCCAGGAGCTCCATTGGTGGGATTACACAGCACTGAGGACAATTTCTAGGTGTGACGTCCTACCTACTGGAAAATGGGAAATCTGGGCGGAAGAGGCTCAGTCCCGATCCTAGCAGGCTTGGAGATCTCAGCCCTGAGTCCCACACACCTGGGTTCCTCTGCCAGTTCCTTCATGCATGAGGCTCGTTCAAACATGTGGAGAGGGGCCTATACATTTGATATGGATAATTTTTCATTCAGATAATGAAAACACTATTTTGCTCAAAGTTTTGAGTTTTTTTTTAAATGATACACTTCCTCAATTTGACTTCCTATGTTTGGAATATCCAGTAGATTATAATAGTTCTCTCACTTGGAGTATTTTGATAAATTAAAAATGTATGTTTACAGCATGTTTTTATTTAATAATTTTTCATAAATATATACACATATATGTATGTAATCAACCGACTATTTTATTTTCTATACTTATACTTGGAAGTTTTGTTGTAAAACTAGTATAAAAATTTTTATCTTCATAATTAACAATGATATGTGTAAAGGAAAACAAAACTTATTTTTTAACTCTCCAACTATTCTCTTTATAAAATCCTGAGGAAAGCATTCAATGAAGCATCTGCAATAGATGAGACTGTCTGTAAACTAATGAATCTTTTTGTTTTTCTTTTGTTATAAAAGGTCATATTGATTTGCAGAGAGAATTATTTTATATTCATTATATAATCAAACATGTTTGAAAAAAAGGAAAATAATACTTCCAAATTCAATGAAATAAGTACCTTATTTCATTAGGCACAGTACAAGCAGGTAAATATAGTGCTTCATTCTAAAATGAACAGTCTACATCCTGAAAGACTGTGTGCTAAGTAAACATGAATCATAATTTATGGAGATCAAGAAATTATTTATTTGGTTTGGTTAAGTTGGAATTTAATTTGTACCGTTTAGACAGATGTTTTAAAATAATTAATTTTTTTCTCAAGTCAGCAACTGTATGGAGAAGCCTGCCATGCATGTATGTTGACTTGCCGTTCATGAACCAGCTAGCCTGTCTTCCTCTTTTTTTGTCTCTCAGTTTAGTTCATCTTTCTCTCTTTCAGAGGGAAACAATACATTGATATTAAATATTTTCAGACAGTAAAATTTTCAAACAAAAATATTTTCAAATAGTATTTCCAAACAGTAAATTTTTCTTATTATATTGTCATGCCTGTTTCTTTGTATTTTACTTTTCTTGGTCAGAATTCACATTTTTTATTGTTAACTTATACATTTATGCCTCTCAGATAAAGTATTACATGTTAAAAGGGACCCAACAAAGCTTAAAATTTTGATAACCCTTTTTATTAAGTTTCTGATATGTTTGTGTTCAGGGAAGAGGTAACAAGCTTTCCTTAGTCTATTTATTTATTAAATTCTTAACCAATTTAAATCTACCCTAATGTAGTGGTCTACTTATCAATCCATCACTTGGTACATCTGCTTAGAAATGGACAGGTGGTCCCCTTCAGAAATACCATTAGATAGTGATAATGATTGCAATTAGATGATAATGATCTTGGTCATTTACAACACGCAGAGTCATTTGTATAAATGATTTCTTGTAAGCCTGGCATGGAGTTGATAGAAAATCAAAAAGATTCTTTCTTAGGTTACCATTCCTCTAAGGAGGGAAGAGCTAGTCCAAAAGGTTTGGAAAAGTTTACTGAAGTTCCTTGTGTAAAAAGACAAATGAGGAGTGACAGAATCTTATATCAAGTCTAGCTACTCTAGCTTCCCACCACAACCAGAACTCTATTCTTTGCCTTAAGTTCTGGTTGATCAGAGAGAACCAGTTACCACTCAAGTACAGCTTGTGGTCATAGAGCCCTTGGAACCACAACTCACCACCATTTCTTTGTCACTTTTTAACTTTTAACCATTTTGATTTCTTTGTTTTACACTTCTCCTTCTAATGCCATCAGGGTGCGGCTAATATCATTTTGACCAGAGTCTGTTTTCCCCAGTACCTGTCTTAGAAAGTCTAGGTAAAATAACCAAGAGGTGCAGAGGAGTTAAAATTGTGGGTGTCGGATCTTAACCAATTAGAGAGTCAAGAGAGACAGCCTGAAATTTTAGTGGTGGGGGTGGGAAGTGGAGGAACTGGGTAAACGTCTAGCGTGTTCTTAAAAAGTAGATCAAGGAATAGGAGTGAGAGTACAGCAGGTGGGGTGCTTGCCTCGCACAGAGCTGACAGTGAAGGCAGAGCCAGGAGTAAGCCATGAACATTGCTGGATGTGGCCCCAACATTCACTGTATCACTGTCATCCCATTGCTCATTGATTTGCTCGAGCGGGCACCAATAACGTCTCCATTGTGAGACTTATTGTTACTGTTTTGGCATATCAAATATGCCACGGGGAGCTTGCCAGGGAGACCCAAAACTTAAAAAAAAAAAAGAAAAAATCAGACCAGCTTGACAAGATTCATCATGTTTTTGCTTTCCCTCTTGAATTAATTCATTATCTATTTATATATTTATTTATTTATGTATTTATTTTGCTTCCTTTACCAATTCCCTCATTTCCTTCCTGGGATATCATCCCCAATATCACTGTCACTGTCACTGTCATCCCGTTGCTCATTGATTTGTTCGAGCGGGCACCAGAAACGTCTCTCATTGAGAGACTCATTGTTACTGTTTTTGGCATATCCAATATGCATGGGGAGCTTGCCAGGCTCTGCCGTGTGGGCTCCATACTCTCAGTAGCTTGCCAGGCTCTCCGAGAGGGGCAGCGGAATCGAACACGGGTCGGCCGCATGAAAGGTGAACGCCCAACCACTGTCCTCCAGCCCCATCCCCAGTATAGTTTTAGCAAATAAACTGTAGTTCTAAGTTACTCAAACTAGGACCACAAGTAAGTGCTTGCATATGTTTTTCCATTTGCTTTGCCGACAGATCAGGACACGTTCTGTTCTCCAACAGAAAATGACCAACTCCAATCTTCAGCACTCCAGAAATAAAAGCAAATCACTTTCAGATTGCAATAAGTGCCTTCTGTCGGATACCTACCCTCTCGAATGTGAACCCCAGAGGAAATAATGCCAGAACAGAAACTCATTTTTAATATTTTATATGTTGTAAGAATGTTCATGGCTAGCTTATCCAGGTTACATTTGATCTTTAAAAATAGAAGTTTCAAGAGTATCCCGCCCTCATGGCAGAGCCTGGCAAGCTACCCCTGGAATATTCAATATGCCAAAAACAGTAACAACAGGTCTCACCATGGAGATGTTACTGATGCCCACTTGAGCAAATCGATGAACAACAGGACGATAGTGCTACAGTGCTACAGTCAGTATGAAATCTGAAAGATAGGACATTTAAATAGCTATGCTTCTTTCTTTGAAAATCAACTCTAGATCATGTATTTTATAAATATATAGGTGTTTTTTATTATTATTAATATGTTTTACATTTTTAAAGGATTTTCATATACAAGAATCTTAGAGGAACACAAGATGCATGATGATGATATTAAAACTTTTTATAGTCTACTTAAGGATGAGGTTCAGAGTTGTAACTGAGTCTCCAAAGTTGGCAGCAATAAAAGTGAGCAATAAAATTAGTATTTATTTTGTTCCCTTTACACTTTAAATGCTGTCATGCCACTGTATCACAAGATAATGAGAGTGGTAGAAATGTCTAAGTAATTTGAGCATAACAAGGCTCTTGAATAGAAGTTACATATTGGACACTTGCAAAAATGTCAAGTCCTAGATCAATCAGTACCAAGATGTGTCAAAGTAGCATATTTCCAATTACTTTCAATTAAAGAGACAGTGAAATAATGATATATAAATTCCCATCTCTCCTAAAAGCAAGATTTTTTTTCTAACCCTTCCCTCTCTGTTTCACTTGAGAGCAGGAAACTCTACAGGAAAACTACCCTCTCTGAACTGCAATGAAGAGATAACCTTACGGTCAATAGTAGGTCTGGAAGCTGTTTAAAACTCTCCACTTAACAAGCTAAACAAATTGTCAAAACCATCATTTTCAACTTTTCCTTTGTCCTCTACATTCTTCACAGATGTATTGCTCTTTGTGTACTATATATATATATATATATATATATATATACCCATACTGATACCTATACATATATATGTGTATATATATATATATATATATTACTGTATCACTGTCATCCCGTTGATCATTCATTTGCTCCAGCGGGCCCAGTAACGTTTCCTAGTTCTGAGATTTTAGCAGTCTCTCTTTACTCATCCTTCCCAATGGTGCCACATCAGAGGCTCTTCAGGGTCAGGGGAATGAGACCCATATTTGTTACTGTATTTGGCATATAAATATGCCACGGGGAGCTTGCCAGGCTCTCCCATGTGCGTGCAGTAAACTCTTGTTTACTTGTTGTTGTCAGTAAACTTAAGTAAACTTATACACACACACACACACATATATATATAAAGTGATTGTCAGGTAATTCACTAGATTTCATAATTTATTGTCTTCCATTGCCATGAAATTAAATTGTCTTTTGTTAATTTCTTTGTGCCATTTATTACTGGGCCCACCTAAAGAACCAAAAGAAGTTAGACATTAAATATTTTCTCTTCAAAAGAAATAAAATTGTTTTACAAATTGCATGGTGATAGATCACTTTTATATATCATTTTATTCAAATTTAATTACTACGTTCTTTCTCAAATACAAGAAAATTTGACTTAATAATAATAATAATAAAATTTGACTTAATAATAATAAACATTAAAAAAAAAGAGAGAACACAGGCTTCTCCAGAGGAATATAGAGATTAGCAAGTGAGATTCATACTTCAGGGAGAACGTGAGCATACAGTTTGAAGAGCAAAGCTGAGAATAAGTGACTTCCAAGTCTAGAATCAGTTGATTCCGATTTGGGGCGAGAAAGATGCATTCTTGGATAAACATTTGCTTACTTGTAAAAATAACTGTAATAGACACTTTATGGAATAGAAAAAAAGTTGATGGGAATCCTCAATAAGTGCAATTGCTTTACTTTCAGATGACCTATAAAAGAATTTCATAAAGATATCACCAGGGCTAGAGTGATTGTACAGCAAACAGTGTACTTGATTTGCACGTGGCCAACCAGGTTCGATGCCCTGCATCCCATACGGATAATCCCTGAGCACAGAGACAGGAATTAGCCCCTGAGCAACACCAGGTGTGACCCCCTCCCCCCAAAAAAAAAGAACAAAAGAAGGTAAGAATACAAGAAATATTTCTATGGTTTTGTTTTCAGATTTTATAGAAGCATTCTGGGTCTGGGTGGCTAAATATGAAATAGTACAGAAAATATAAGCATCTATATGAATGCATATATGATTCACTTTGGAAAAACAAAAGTACATTTTTTCAAAAACTGACCAGAATTTGATGAAAGTCTGGTTTCTTTATTTACTTTTTAGTTTTATTTCGGTAAGGGTCACTCCTGGCTGTGCTCAGCAGACACATCTGGTGTGCATGGGATCAAATTCAGAGTCTCACACAGCAAGGCATGTGCTCTGTATACCTCTAGAGCTATCTCCCCACTCAAAAGATTGGTTTTTAAGCTATCTGTTGTGTTCCATCAAAAATCCAATGTTACATAGCCTCTGAAGGTATGAGACTGTATGCTGCTAAGATATAGTAGCCAAACACTGCATTCCACGACAAAGAAAACCAGAAACAAAGATGTAAGAAATTCTAGAGCTCTAAAGGAAAAAACATACTTAGAAACTATGTTGACTCTTTTGAAATTTTCTCTTCTTTCCTAGCAAAACACACCCTGCAGTCTATTTTTAGAAAATCAACTTTAAATTTTCAAAGAAAATCATGCATTTTGAATATTAAAAAAATGATAACAGTAATAAAATACTAATCACAAAATACATTACTTCGCAGGATAATGGCTCTCTCTGTCTCTCTGTCTCTGTCTCTGTGTCTCTGTCTGTCTGTCTGTCTGTCTCTCTCTCTCTTTCTCTCTTTCTCTCTCTCTCTCTCTCTACCTCTGCCAGCTCTCAGGATTTAGAAGCAAAAGTACCCATTAAGAATCAAATTTGATACCCAAGTGTGATAATTCTATTTCAAAAGATTATATCATCAAAACTTGATAACCAAAACTTTATAAACATATGATATAGACTATCACCAGTCTTAGGTGTTATTAGGAACATTTCACTTAAACATAAGAATCATATAATCTTCATATCTTAATAATGTGTCAGGCACCTGAAACAAGTTTATCTTTTTTCTTTATATACAATTTTTGGTTTTGTTTGGGGGCCATAAAAGGTAGTGCTCAAGGGTTACTCCTGGCTCTGTAATCAGGGGACCGTCCCTTTGGTACTTAGCAGGTCAGGTGATGCTAGTGATATCATACATGCAAAGGATATACTCCAAGCCATTGAGCTATGTCTGTGGTCCAGAAATACTCTTCTATAAAACATACTCACGTGGTTTTCTGCTATACAAAAGTAGAGACAGGCAGAACTTCTATGGCAGATTTATACTCTTTCTCATAGAGTGCTAGCGTCTCAGAGGCAGAGTTATTTTTGAAGTTGTCCTAACATCATATAATGAGTAGACATATACCCATAAAAATGAAATATTAAACTTTGTATGTTAAATATTCTTGAGAGAAATAACTAACTCATTGGGGCATAAGCTTTAAATTTTAAAATATCTCAATAACTCTCCACATGCATCATGAATTTTAATAGGGACAAATATTCATTTCCATATTGCTTCAAAAATAAATTGGAAAAATGACCAAACAATGATACTAGCGAACAGACAGAAACCACAGATCTTGTCAGAAACTTTAAAACTTGTCCTACAAGTTTCTGACAAGATTTGTGGTTTCTGTCCTTTTGCTCGTATCACTGTTTGGTCATTTTTTCCCAATTTATGGAACTAGTTTTAAAGTATTCCAAGCCCTGGAAATTTTGCCATCAGAACTGAGTCAGCCAAACAGCTTGGGGGTTGGGGGCGTTCAGAAGATGTAGGGACAGTGGTGGAGAATGCTGCCCTCTAGTGACCGATCTTCTGTAGTAACACTGTATGCCTCAAGCATAAAGAGCATAATAAAATTGTGACCCATAATAAAATTTCTCAGGCTTCACTTGAATCCTCTTTCACAGAGTCTCGCATGTGGTGTATATGCTTAAAGAGCAAGGTGGAACCCCAAGAGACAGTACAAAGGGTTACTGCACGTGCGTTGCTTGCCGAAGCCTCAGATTCCCTCCAAGACAGCTCGTGCTTGGGGCTGGAGCGATAGTACAGCAGGCAGGGCGTTTATCTTGCACGCGGCCGGCCCGGGTCCGAATCCCAGCATCCCATATGGTCCCCCGAGCACCGGCAGGAGTAATTCCTGAGTGCATGAGCCAGGAGGAACCCCTGTGCATCGCTGGATGTGACCCAAAAAGAAAATAAAAAAAACAAACAAAAGAAGACAGTACGTGCTTGTATGCTCTAAGCACTAAGTCAGGAGTAGTCCTTTAAAACTGCCAGATCTGGGGGCTGGAGTAATAGCACAGCGGATAGGGCGTTTGCCTTGCACTCTGCCTAACTGAGTTTGATTCCCAGCATCCCATATGGTACCCAGAGCACCGCCAGGAGTAATTCCTGAGTGTAGAGCCAGGAGTAACCCGTATGCATTGCCAGGTGTTACCCCCCCCAAAAAAAAAATAAGTAAACAAACGAAAAAAAAACAGATTATGTGGATTGCCAATAGATTATAATCTAATTGCCATAAAAGAGAAATAAACTTCTGGGGGCTGGAGTGATAGCACAGCAGGTAGGGTGTTTGCCTTGCACGCGGCCGACCAGGCTTCGATTCCCAGCATCCTATATGGTCCCCTGGGCATGGCCAGGGGTAATTCCTGAGTGCAGAGCCAGGAGTGACCCCTGAGCATCGCTGGGTGTGACCCAAAAAGCAAAAGAGAGAGAGAGAGAGAGAGAGAGAGAGAGAGAGAAATAAACTTCTTTTACTCTCCCGGTATTACTTCTGAAGAAATGTTTCCAAGATAGAATACCATATTTTGATGAGGACCTTTATTAATTACAGCCATTCTGAAAAAAAATGGAATCATAATGTTAATAAAACTGGAGTTTTTAAACGACTCTTTGAAAAAGCAGCTCGCCTTTGAGTGTATAGTTTCCTCAACAGTTGAAGATGGGAAAAACAGAGGAGGGTTACCCATTTTTAATTTGTATGTGTGTGTGTGTGTAGTTTTTGGACCACACCCAGTTTTTTTCAGGGCTTACTCCTGGCTCTGAGCTCAGAAATCGCACCTGGCAGTCGGAAGGGCCCATGTGGGGAGCCAGGGATCAAACCCATGTTGGCTGCATGCAAGGCAAGCACCCCCCCTCTCTCTGCGATGGCTCTAGCTCCCCATTTTCATCATGTGCGATTGTTTTTCTTATTCTTTCGTATTTATTCCTTTGCAGGTAATGCATAACTTTGTGACCTTGGACTCTGGGCTCAACGGGACTGGGATCAGAGATCCTCTGCCTGCTTCCCCCAGTCTCCAGCCACCCAAGGGTCACACCTATAAGCCACCTCCTGCTGGGGCCAGATAATCTTCTCATCAGCCACCCTCCAGTACTCACGGCTGCTTCTCCCGGAAGGGAGCATAAAATGAGGCCCCCAAAACCATGCCACCAGACTCCATGCTAGAGGCTGTTTTCACTTGGGGCGCCCCAGAGAGGGGCGGGTGAGAGCCCTCCCTGCCCCAAGGAACCCAACCCCAGCAGCTGACCTCCACTATCCAATCGCCACCACACTCCAGGCCACTTTCCAAATGCTTGGGCCAAGCCTCACGCATGAGTGAGCATATTCCTGGACCAAAACACATCATAAGGCACTCCCTACCCATTTTCCATAAAGTCATAAAGGGGAATATATATATATATATATATATATATATATATATATATATATATGCCTCTTGGAGAGCCAGGCAAGCTACCGAGTGTATCCTGCCCGCACGGCAGAGCCTGGCAAGCTCCCCATGGCGTATTCACTATGCCGAAAACAGTAACAATAGCAGGTCTCATTTCCCTGACCCTGAGAGACCCTCCAATCATTGGGAAAGACAAGTAAGGAGAGGCTGCTAAAATCTCAGGGCTGAAACAAATGGAGACATTATTGGCACCCTCTCGAGTAAATTGATGAAAAAAGGGATGCCAGTGATACAGTGATACAGTGATGATTTTGTTTTGTTTCGTTTTTGTTTGGAGACACATGCAGCTGTGTTTGGAGGCTCTGTTTGACAATGGTTGAGAGGCATGTGGTCCTGGGGCTCGGGTTCAAACCTGGGTGTCCTGCATGCAATAGATGTGCTCAGCAAATCAATCTATTTTATCTGGTCTTCATTTAAGATTTAAAGTTCTTGTTCATGTTTCATGAAAAAATCTTATAGTACACTCCATGCCGATTTTGTCAAATTCAGGGATTACTTTGAAAATTAAATTTTGTATTAAAAAATTGCACCCAGGAACCAGTGAAATAGTACAACAGGTAGGACTCTTGCCTTTCATGTGGCTGACTTGGTTTGATCCCTGGTATCCCATATATATCCCGAGCACTGCAAGGGATAATTCTTGAGTGTAGAGCGAAGAGTAACCACTGAGCGTCATATAAAGCAAACACACACACACACACACACAATATAGAAAAAAAAACAAAAAGAAAAGAAAAGAGAAATGCAACAAACTTATTAATGAAATATAAAATATGTGTTTTAGGAAATGCTCTAGATCAGTCCAATTAATTATCATGGCACATTACAGGTCATACTCTTGTAATGTTTAGGTAAAATTGTTTGACAGATATCACCCATAAGGTTCTGATTTCACACTAGAATTCTGTTTGCAGATCTTCAGTCTAAATCACAGGATTCACAGGTTCAAGCATGACAAATGGATCAGAAGTATGTGGACCTTTCGTTTCTTTTCAAGTGTATTTTATTGAAACAAGAATAATTTGCAAGGATATAAGGACTTATCCTGTTAAAACACAGTAGGCAATTATATCTATGAGTAGATTATGAATTTAAAAATCCGTGAATCTAAATCTTTAGTGTCCAAAATAGTGTGAGATATAAATAAAGAACCTCAAAATATTTTTATATTTAATAAAAGCAAATGAATTCCACTCAAATTGAGTTTTCTTATACTGAGGTACCAAAGTGTAAAGTTTCTTTTCAGAATGATGATCTCTGTAAAATTTTCATGTTGATAACAGTTTTATATTTCAACTCATTGTCAACTCTGTATAGGCAGAAAAGCTGTCAAAAACACAGACACAAGACAAGATATCATTCCAAACTTAGAGCTTGAGACTTCAGTTATATATTCAACTTTGGGGGGCTGGGAAGGATTGAAGGAAAATCCTTAGTTACTTCTTTATGGTAACAAATAGTTTACTAAAGTAGTTTGCTTTTAAATCTTAAGGGAAAATAACAGTGGGATATAAAATAGCATTCTAGCAGCACAGTGTTATTTATTTCATAAAATTTCAGCAACTTTTGTCAAATATAACAGAGCATTTAAGTTACTACAGACTGACATAGGAAGAATTGAATCACTGAATTAGATAATTTTCTCAAATTCACCGGTAACGGCTGTTGGATAACGTTTGGTTGTCCTTGCTTCTCCCACAGGGAGCTTAGATTTATTGAGTTGCTCCCACAACACTGCCCCTGAGGCACACCCAGTTCCATCAAGCACTAATAATCCTATATTGCTTTTCTCTTTTCTTTATGTCACTTGCATGGCTTATTTAGCAAAGGTCCTTTTGTATAGACACAGGAAGACAGTTGATGCTATGCTTTTGTAACATGGGAGTTAATTGACTCCAAATAAGATTTACTCCTGGGTATCTGTCATATTTACTTGACTTAAGCCTCAATCGCCCTTAGTTCTTAGTACTCCAAAAGTAGGATCCTGACAAAGGGACTGGATGGACCCAGGGCAAGTGGTAAGCTCCCCTGGCACCAAAAGGGGACAAGCTTGTACCATAAGTATAAGAAATTAAGGGCACGGTCATGGAACAAACTCTGTCATTACCTAAAAAGAACTAACTGAATAAGGACCCTGCTTGAATTAGGAAAGACTAACCTGGCCTGAGGACTATGGTCTGGAATATATAGCAAGATGTCCCCAGGAAGAGCCAATCTTTAAGCTTAATATATCTCTTACTTTGATCATACAAAATGACTAGCAATATTATAAGAAGTAAATTTCCTATGATTGTTTAAACAGATTGCTAGCAGAGAAAAGGAGAAAGAAATATGCCCTGGGTGGAATCCCGCCCTTGAGCGGATCTCCTAGTCATCTGGAGTGCTGAACCCTCAGATGAGATTTTGCTCTTGAACTTCCCTGGTGGGAGTGGCTTTACCCCTGTTTGTTGTTATGACAATGCTCACCCCCACTGTTGTGTACCCCCACCCGTCGTGATTTCTATATAGCCATTCTGTAAGGGGAGAGTGGGGACTCTGATGAAGATAAGAACTCGGAGAACTATAAGAAGACAAGGATGATGGGACTATGATGACTGAGACTACAACCAAAACTACAACTGCGATTGTGCTATAAGGAGAGATTGGACTACACTGGGGAAGAGAGAGAAATAATCTGACTACCAAGCAGCCTGGGGTCCTGTTACTCCATTCCCCCATCCTTTGTCCGTCCATCAACATGGACTGGCCTGGGGAGGCGACTCTCATCCACTGTGCCCTCGTGCCACTGCAGTTTTCTTTTGAAATTCACAATGGCAAATACAATGTAGATCTAAAAGAGCTGACTCCAAACCTGTTATTTTTAATTACACCACTGTACAGCTTATGCAACTGATAGATGTCTTTTGACTCATGAAAGAATTATGTTCCTTTGTTCAGTATATATATATATTTAAGGCCAAGAGGAATGTAACCACTTCTAGTGATACCACATTTGCTTTCACAGGCATACTTAACAACCAAAGGAAAACAATGTATACCATACATTTGATGTACGCTCAGAGCAGGCTCTAAGACCTTGTGGTTAACATGTGGAATTACACTTTTTCCAGCCTTGACTTCCACCTGATTCAAAGCTCATTTTAAAAAAAAGAAAATGTTTCTGCCGCAGAAGCAGGGTGGGGTAGTGGGGGGATGGGGCGGGGTGGTGAGAGGGATACTGGGATCATTGGTGGAGATGAACGGGCACTGGTGGAGGGATGGGTAAATGATCACTGTATGAGTGTAATACAAACACAAAAGTTCATAAGTTTGTAACTGTACATCACAGTGATTCTCTAATAGAAAATTTTAAAATTAAATAAAAAATAAAAAGCAATCACTGTATCACTGTAAATAAATAAATAAATAAGAGTTTGGAATTCAGAAAGAGAAAAAATGTTAACTTATTTATGCATTTTTAGTTTTTCTGATATATAGACCACTACTACTGGAATAATAGCACAGCAGGTAGGGCATTTGTGTTGCATGTAGCCGACCCTGGTTCGATTCCTCTGTCCCTCTCAGAGAGACCGATATCCTGCAGAGAGTATCCTGCCCGCATGGCAGAGCCTGGTAAGCTACTTGTGGTGTTGTCGATATGCCAAAAACAGTAACAACAAGTCTCACAATGGAGACATTACTGGTGCCCGCTTGAGCAAATTGATGAACAATGGGGTGACAGTGCTACAGTGCTATAGTCCACTACTGTTGAAAGTTGTCAAGTGTAACGATGTTCCTTCAAAATATCGACGTGCTAACGTTTTAATTTGCATGGAGGAAACGGAATTTCTCCCTCAGAGTGAACAATCACTTGGCAGCATAAGTTATTTTAATGGACATCCCTTTACGCTGAGCTTTTGCCATCTGTTTCACACACTAATTACAAATGTAAAAAGAACACATTCACAATTATGTCTATAAAGAAAAATATAAGGGACTTAAATGCAGGTTTATATCACTGCATCTGTTCAGTGTTTTTAAATCCAGGAGGAACAAAATGGCAGGAGCCTTTTCTTTTCCTCCCAATAAATTTTAGCATAGGAAAGTAAAATTTATAGTCTAGACGCAAAGATTCATTTATCAGCTGAAACTGAAGTACAGCCAAATTAATGTCGATCTGTGTTTTGTTTTCTGTTCAACTTTGCTCTGCTTCACAAATGGCACGAGAAAATAGATTATTTTTAAGATTATGGCAGAATATTCACATTATTGTAACTAGCAGAATAGTTCAGTGACAAGTGGAACTCAGAAGAAGGAGCTTTGTCATTTAGCTGTAATTAATTTAGCGAAGAGAAAAGGAAAAGTATTTCCTTCCTGTTCATTTGTTCTGTTTGATAATGCTCACAAACCTATGAGTATATGAAAATCTTAAATCTGGGCCATTTGGCAACTGAGTGATGATGCTTCCTTAGTCCTTTGCCGAAGGTGAGATTCACACTCTGTAAAGAAAAAAAATTTAATAAAATATGATTACATATGCATAACTGGACCACACCACCTTTTGTAGGCTCAATTTATTTCAGCAGTATGTTATGTCTTTTCTTCTTAATTATTGCAGTTGGATCTTCTAGTTACATCAGTTAGTCCCTGAAACAGAGTTTGCTCAGACCTCTAATCATGCCAGCTCTTATCACTGTCAAATCAATTCAAAATATACTGATCTGTAGAGAAGTTATTTAAATTACTCAAGTATTCAAACTCCAATTACGAAGGAACTAGGATATCTTAACTTTTTGAGTCCACTAAAGCAATAATAGTATAGAAGAATGCGGCACCTTTTCTGTCCAAGAATTAGCAGAAAATATACACTAAGATAAGAAGTCAAACACAGTAGCAAGTAGTTTTTCTCTCTATGATATAAAATTAAGACCCATAAATTACCAAAGATTAGGGAGATAACCAACAGTGAATAATAAGTTGTATCCATAAACACAAATTTTAATCTGTCATCCTATTTATGCCCTGCTGAATATAAAAAGTGAAAAGAAAATGTAATATTCAACTCTTAGATTTTCATATTATTTTCATTTTATCTTTATACATAAGTGCATTTTCCCTCCAAATCCCTCACCCATAAGAGGGTCACTATACTTATGAGGCAATAATGTAGGGATTATTATACCCTATGTTTCTTGGCTATTATGGAGAGTGCTAATGCTTTGAAATGGATTTGGGAGCAATACGTTCATTCACCCTGCTAAAGTTAATAACCCAATGATTTACCAGACATGACATGTTTGAAGTCAACTGAATTCATTGTCTCATTAAACAATGCAGGCAGGGCTGAAAATATCCACAGTGCTTTGAACTTGCATCTGCCCCATCACATAAACTCCCATTAATGGGGCTTTAAAAAATCATGTGCAGTTAGCTAATTGGTAGTCTTAAAAGAAGATACCAACATTTAGTTTTCATAATACTTGTGAAACAGGATAAGAAATCAACTGAACACGTTTAATTTACTAGCAGAAAATTTTACCCGCAACAGCTTTAATTTTCTCTTTCCAATTTTAATGAGTTCTTCCCAATAAACACAACCTGCTCATGCAACCTTAATTCAATATCTTCGCCTTCAGTGTGTCTTCTCCAATCACCAAAGATACCACCAAAATATCATAAGTGATTTGGAAAAATATATATTATTTGTGTTGCTATTTTTTTATACCCTGAAAATCTGTTCAATAATAGATGACAAAAAAAGCAATGCACTCAAAACTCAGTTAAAGAATCACTTCTATCAAATTTGTTCTGCTAATTCTCATGTTATTCATTTTATATATATATACATATATATATACTATTCAATTAAAAAATGATGGTTTTACAATGCAACACCAAAGCAAAGGAAGATGAACACAGAAAATGATTAGGCCATTGCCTCAGAGTTGATTTCCTTTGATTTTACCCTTTTCAAAACTCTCCATTCATATTGACTATGTCTTTAAATTTTAAATTTTGAACATGTCAGTTTTCAATGTTTTGTAGTCTTTTTGCTTATTATCTTATATATAAGATACGTATAAGATATATATATCTTATATATATTACGTGATATAATATATATATATATTAACCTACAGAGAGTATTCCACCCACACGGCAAAGCCTGGCAAGCTACCAGTGGCATATCCGATATGCCAAAAACAGTAACAAGTCTCACAGTGGAGACGTTACTGGTGCCCACTTGAGCAAATCAATGAACAACAGGATGACAGTGATAAAGTGACAGTGAAATTTGTTTAAATTTATTTCTTTGTAAATATTCTTATTATCACTTTTAATGACAAGTATATATATTTTTTTCTTATTGCAAAATTGTTAACACTTTCATTTATGATAAAGTTTATTACATGGTATGTTGATATGTTGGGCTGGAGTGATAGCCCAGTGGGTAGGGCGTTTGCCTTGCACACGGCCAACCCGGGTTCGATTCCTTTGTCCCTCTCAGAGAGCCTGGCAAGCTACTGAGAGCATCTCGCCTGCACAGCAGAGCCTGGCAAGCTACCCTTGGCATATTTGTTATGCCAAAAACAGTGACAAGTCTCACAATGGAGACATTACTGGTGCCCGCTCCAGCAAATCAATGAACGGAATGACCATGATACACTGATGCAGTGATATATATTACTGTATTTTTATCACTTAATATTTTTCATTCTACCTAATTCAGAGGTTTTGCTAATAAATCTACTAGTTACTAGGTAATTCTATTTTATCTTAGTCATTGCATAGCGATACCTATACTCTCTTTTGTTTGTTTGTTCTGAAGGTTTTTGTTTGGGGACTTTTGTGGTGTGGGGGTATATTTTTTTGATGGGAGGCTGGGGCATACCCAGAGGTGCTCAGTCCCTTGGTTCTATCAAAGATCACTCCTGGCTGAGCTCTATTTACCATATGTAGTGCCAGGGATGAAATCCAGGTTGGCCAAATGAAAGGCACGTACCTTTCCCACTGAATCTGAAGTACAATTTCAGGTCTTAAATGTTCATTGCTATTTGGTTGTGTTTTTAAATTGCTTACATGTTCATCCTCTCTTTGAATTTACTTTAGTTCCTTAGGACAAGTATTCTATCCTACAAGTCGAAAGTTCCAAGGGTCCAGTACATAGAAGGTGTCCAATACAGTAGCCATTGGCATATGTGGCTCTTGAAAGTAAGTTCTCAAATTTATTTGACCTACTGTCACCATTCGGAAAAAGGAAGTACTCAGGACCTGCCCCCTGGAATTCTATCCTATCTTTATTAATTTATTTTTTTAAACTTAAAAACTTTTTTTATCGCCGCATTGGATTTCATACAATGTTCCATCACCTGTTTATTCACCAATTTACATTACATTTCCCACCATCACTGTCCCCCAATTTCCTTCTCACCCCAATCCCTCCAACCTACCTCTCTGGCTGGCACTTCACTTCTCTCCCTCTCTCCCTCTCTCCCGCTCTCTCTCTCCCCTTTCTCTTTTTCTCTTTCTTATCTTCTTCTCTCTCCTCTTTTTCTCTCTCTTCTCTCTCTTCCACCCCTCTCTGTCTTTTCTTTTGGCCTTTATGGTTTTTTCAACACAGGTACTGAGAGGCTATTATGGTTACCCCTTTACCTCCTAGCATCACTCAGTCTTTGTCAAGAGTGACCATTTCTAACTGTCCTTGGCATAGTGGTCCCTTCTCTACCCTACCTGCTCTCCCCCCAGCACTACGTGTGGCAAGTTTCCAACCATAAATCAATTCTCCTGAAAATTTTTTCCACTGGCTTTGAATATGCCTCATGCAAATTTTTCAAAAATGTCCCACAAATGATTGTAATCATTTTATGCCTGCCCCTATACTTCTGACTCATTTCACTCAGCGTGATACTCTGTGTTGTCCATCCACTTATAAGCGAATTTCATGACTTCATTTTCCTGAACAGCTGCATAAACCATTCCATTGTGTAGATGTACCATAGTTTCTTTATCCAGTCGTCTGTTCTCAGGCACTTGGGTTGTTTCCAGATTCTGGCTATTGTTAATAGTGCTGCAATGAACACTGAAGTAAAGATGGCTATTCTGCAATGTATTTTGGGGGCTCCCAGGGTATATTCCCAGAAGAGATTTTGCTGGGTCTCATGAAATCTCAGTTTCTAGCTTTTTGAGGAATGTCCATATTTTTTTCCAAAGAGCCTGGACCAGTCAAAAATGGAGGAAAGTCCCTTTCTTCCTGCTTCCATGCCAACTCTATCTTTTAAAATGAACAAAAAGGAGTCTTGGGCCAGAGCAACAGTAGACTGCATAGGGCAGTTGCCTTGCACACTGCCAACTCAGGTTCAATCCCCAGAATCCCACATGGACCCCCGAGAACCATCAGGAATAATTTTTGAGTGCAGAGCCAGGAGTAATCCCTGAGCACCACCAGGCTGTGACTCCCTGAAAAATCCCCTATTTGGAACTAAGGCAACTGTCAACACAACCCACAACTCTGCCCATCCTTCCAGTGACTAGGGTTTGTGATGGTGAGGGGGTTTCTATTAACCCTCTTTAGGAAAAACTGCTCAAATTCATAAATTTAAACTCATATACACCTGGTGTAACTAAAAAGCTATTTAATTTATTAATTTAAATTTCAATACCTAATTGTGGCTGATAGCCAGTATACTGAAAAAACAGTTCAAGGAGCCAGGAATATATAACAGCAGGTAGGGCATTTATCTGAATGAGCCAAATGATGGTTGGATCCCCAGCACCCAATATGATCTGAGCCCACCAGGAGAGATCCCTGAGCACAAAACATGGGTGTGGACCCAAAGAATAGGTAAGGCACTATAGCATTGTTATCCCATTGTTAATCAATTTGCTCTGGTGGACACCAGTAACATCTCCATTGTGAAACTAGTTGTTACTGTTTTTGGCATATCAAATATTCTCGGTAGCTTACCGGGCTCTTAGAGACGGATGGAAGAATCGAACCCGGGGTGGTCGTGTGCAAGACAAACTCCATACCTGCTGTGCTATCGCTCCAGCTCCCAATAAAAAACCCAAAACAAACAAAAAGAAAGAAATAGATAAAAAAGTACCGGTATCCCAAAGCAAAATAGCTTCAACCTTATATTGTGCAGAAAAAGAGTTTTTCCACGGATAACATTTTCTTTCCCTATAACTGACATATACCAAACACTGTTTTTGTAGTTTATGTTGTAATTACACTCTAATCATTTGATGATGTTGATTTTTTTAATAAATGGATTTGTAGAAATATAAAAGAATAATTTGACATGGACTGTGATCTCAGCATAAATTACAAAGTTTAAAATATAAAATTTGGGGGACATAGGAGGGAAATTGTGGACATTAATGGCAGGAAATATACACTGATGAAAAAATGGGTATTGGAATATTGTATGATTAAAACTCAATCATACAAATGACTTTATTAAAACTTTGTAACTATATATATATATATATATCTCAAGATGGTCCAATTAAAATTTTAAATAAAATGTTAGTATTTTATGAACAAAAATAAAAAATACAGTGCCACTGTGCTAGAATAAAGAAAAGTTAAAAAGACTATAGTAATAAAATAATAATATTCATCACCCTTAATATTTCACAACCTGAAAATAGGTTCTGAATCTCAGAGACTAGAATTTTAATTCAATAATTGGCAGAGGAGTGTCCTATAATTCAGAATTAGAAAATCCTCTGTAGTTTGTGAAAAAAATAGTTATCCAAAGAGTTTGTCATTGGTATATAGTCTTGAGTCCAGCTTTGGATGCTCAGCAAATTCATATGGTCCCCTGTGACTCCTGACACAGTGATATGACTCATTCCCCCCGTAATACTCCTAAAAATAGCACAAAATCATAATTATATCGTACTAAATATTTTAAAATCTAGGTTTAGAAGAAATATCTTTAAACAGAATAGACATTTCAACAAGGACAGATGGTCAAGAAACACATGAAAAAAATAAATACAAATCAAAACAGTAATTAGCTAGAACTTCACACCCATGAGAATGACCTATGTCAAAAATGCTAGAAACAAATGCTGTCAAGGGATGTAGGAAAAAAATGAACCTTCTTAAACTGTTGGAGAAATGTAAACTTGTTTAATCTCAAGAGCTAAGAATATAGAGACCGCAAACATTTTATAATAGGAATTTTATATGATCCAGCAATTCCATTCCTTGATACCTATCCGAAAAACACAAAAACATGAATTCAAAATGATGAATGTGCACTTATGTCCATAGCATATTTATAATACCCAAGACTTGGAAACAACTCAAGTGACCCTTAGCAAATGGGCGGATATAAAAATTAGTATGTGGGGCCGGAAGGATAGCACAGCGGATAGGGCATTTGCCTTGCACGTGGCTGACACGGGTTCAATCCCCGGCATCCCATATGGTCCCCCAAGCACTGCCAGGAGCAATTCCTGAGTGCAAAGCCAGGAGTAACCCCTGAGCATTGATGGGTGTGACACAAAAAGCAAAAAAAAAATTAGTATGTTTGTACCCAATGGAATACTCAGCTGTGAGAAAAGATGAAACCTTGAACTTTGCTGCAATATGGGTGGAACTAGAAGGTGTCATGTTTAGCAAAGTAGGTCAAAGGCAGAAAGAAAATATTAAATGATCTCACTCAACCGTGATTTATTTTAAAAACATAAAAAGAATCAATTACATATCTAATGAAAATTTGCCTTTAGATTTTGACCACAGAATAAAGTTAACAAATTGATAGAAGTGGGTAAGAAGAATCCTAGGACAGTGTTTAGATGTGGTATGGTAACACTGTAGCCATAACATGTATAAGTAGTAATTGATAAAAAAATAGTTCCAGTTTAGATGTGGTATGGTAACACTGTAGCCGTAACACGTATAAGTAGTAACTGATAAATAAATATCTGTAGTGGAAACTTAGAAGACATACTCTGTTGTCAGGATCCTGCTATATAGAACACAATGTCTTTTATCTCAGTTAATAAGAAAAAGACTAATCTCAGAGTAGTAGATAATGTATAAAATTTCTGTGAAGGCCAGACAAACAAGCTGGGCTGGTTAGCCAAGAAAGACTCATACATCTTGGAGGAATGGAAACTACAACTCGCTCCATTAAAAAGCCCAACCAGGGGCTGGAGCGATAGCACAGCGGGTAGGGTGTTTGCTTTGTATGAAGCCAACCCAGGTTTGATTCCCAGCATCCCATATGGTCCCCTGAGCACCGCCAGGAGTAATTCTTGAGTGCAGAGCCAGGAGTAACCCCTGTGCATCGCCGGGTGTGACCCCAAAAAAGCAAAAAAAAAAAAAAAAAGCCCAACCAGCCAAATGTTTACTATTGAGTTGTTAGGTTGCTAGGGATTGTATTAGAATTTGTTTCACATTTTCAAAATATGCTTTCCCTGAATATTTTGGGAATATTACCTCTATTGCCAATTTTTGCCTTTCAAATATTGTAGGATATCATTGGTCATTTTTCCCTTGCAGCAGGGAGCTTAGGTTTATTGGGTTAGACCCATCACAGTGCTCCCGAGCACCCCTATTTCTCTACGTTTATCTTTAACCTCTTCTCTGTGCTCTGCTTCCCCAACTGGTCAATCACCTTTATCGCCAAGTCAGACCGTTGATTTGTATTTGTTAGTGATATATTACATTTTTCTTCTCCTTATGTCCTTTTCATAGTTACTTTAGAATGATGTCCTTTTTGTATAGACAGAGAAAGACAGTTTTTACTATGGTTTTGTAATTTGGGACATAATTGACTCCGAATATTATACACTCCGGAGTATCTCTTTTCTTGACTTAGCCTCAGTTGCCCTTAGTTCCTAGCACCCCAAAAGCAGGGTCCTGATGAGGGCCTGGATGGACCCAGGGCAAGCTGTGAGCTACCCTGGCAACAAAATGGGTCAGGCCAAGCACCATTATACTTATCTATAAGTTAAGAGCATGGTCATGGACAAATTCTGTCATGATCCAGAGTAACAACTGGATTAGGACCCTTCTAGGGTAAGGAAAGACTAATCTGGCCTGAGCACTGTAGTCTGAGATCTATAGCGAGATGTCCCCATAGAGCCATCCTATAAGCTTCATGAATCTCTTCCTGTGTCCACACAAAATGACTAATATTATTAAGAATAGAATTAAGATGAATGTTTAAATGGTTGTGGACTAAGGAAAGCGTAAAAATTCAAAGACGCGTGCACGCAGGAGGGTGAGATGTGATGTGTGTTGTGTTGTTCATGGGCTCTCCGGGCAGCTCTCTCTCTCTCTCTCTCTCTCTCTCTCTCTCTCTCTCTCTCTCTCTCTCTCTCTCTCTCTCTCTCTCTCTCTCTCTCTCTCTCTCTCTCTCTCTCCTCCCCGCTCACATTCAGTGTTCTCGAGTCGCTGTGTATAGACCAGATCGGGATGGCTCCTCCTTGTGCTTTGCTTCTGTGTGCACTGCTGTGCTTTTTTCTGTCTGTCTCTCTATCTCTGTCTCTGTCTCTGTAGTCTATCCTCTGGTCTCTTCCGACCTCTCTCTGTCTCTGCTTCTGTGTCTTCTCTGTGCTTCTGTGTCTTCCCTCTCTGCTTCTGTGTCTTCTCTCTGCTACTGTCTCTTCTTGCTTCTGTATTACCTCTCCCCCTTTATCTTCTCCTCCACTTCTGTGTCTTTTCTCCCCTGTGTCTTCTCTGCTGCTTCTGTCTTGCCTCTCTTTGCTTCTGTTTTACCTCTCCCGCTTCTGTCTCTTCTCGTTCCTTCTGTCTTACCTCTGCTTCTTCTCCCCTTACAGTCTTAGTTTTTATAGCAATTACATAGGGTGGTGACACAAAGGTGCGTTGAACATTAACAAATCAACAAAGAGGGGTAGAACCACTTCTCCAGGAAATAAACAAAATCTCATCTAAGGAGATCCGCTCAAGGGTGGGATCCAAACAAGGGTGTGTCACTTTCTTCCTTCCTTAGCTAGTAATCCACTTAAATAGTTATAGTGAATTTACTTCTAATATTTCTAGCAATGTCATTCTGTATGAGCACAGAAAGAGATATATCAGACTTAAAGTTTGGTTCTTCCGAAGGACATTCACTTATATTCCAGACCACAGCCCTCAGGCCAGGTAAGTCTTCTTAACCCCAGAAGGGCCCTAGTCTCGTTGTTACTTTTGGATCATGACAGCATTTGTCTATGACCATGTTCTTAACTTATAGTTGAGTACTGTGGCGCTCTGGCCTGGACCATTTCGATGCGAGGGTAGCTCATAGCTTGCCCCCTGGGTCCATTCTGTCCCTCATTGGGACCCTGCTTTTGGGGTGCTACGAACTAAGGGCAACTGAGTGGAAAAAGTAGATGCCCAGAAGTAAATATTATTGGAGTCAATCAGCTCCCAAGTTACAAAGCATAATATTAACTGTCTTCCTGTGTCCATACAGAAAAGACATTGCTTTAAGGTAAACTAAGTTCCCTGCGGCAAGGCTAAAAGGACAAACCCAATGTTATCTTACAGAAAAGGTTGGTATTTCACTGTCGGGAGGGTCATCTTGCTGGATGAGATTTGTCCTAGAAGAAGCTTCCCTTGAGGGAAGGACTTTACATTTGTTGGTTATGGATGACCACACTTATGCGTGGTTGCTTCCCCCAGTGCTTGGAGGTTGGGTGAGGCCAAGGGGGTGGGATAGAGGCAGGAGAGACTAGCATGGGGGACAGGAAGAGACAGCAATGAGGGGCAGTGTAAAACCAGAATGGAACACTTAGTAAGACTGGAACAGGAGTGTAGGGAGAATGGAATAAGTAGCAACTGATCACCAATCCAGCCTGGCAATCCTGTTTCCTCCCTCCTGCGTCTGTTTGAGGAAACTGCAGGCCCAGATGGGGAAGTGGCACATGGGCACTGAACAGCATTTGTTAAATAAATTCAGTGCACGTGGGCACTGAACATACGTGGCAGGTGAGAGAGAATGTCACTGCAGCTGATCACTTATTTATTTTTTGGTTACACATAATATCACTTAAATGTTTCTTCAGATGGGATCTAGCGTATGAGGGAAGTCTTAGGAAAGATGTCTGAAACTTTCGGCTGGAGAAGTAGTACAGCAAGCAAGGCACTTGTCTTGCATACAGCGACTAAACGGGTTCGATCCCCAGCATCTCATAGGGTCCCCTGAGCACTGTCAGGAATGGTTCTGGAGTACAGAGCCAGGAGAATACCCTGAGCATTGGTGGGTGTAGCTCCAAAATAACAGCAAAAGAAAAATGTCTAACACTGTACATTTCAACTTTCTAGACTCTAGAGTATAGCAAGGATATCTACAGAAACTAGCTATGAGTGGTTATTAAATGAGCCTATTTGAAATATATACTAATCTCCAGGAATAGCTTCTTAAATTATAGACTATAGCATAATATAACATGCTGTAAAAATTTTAAAATAACGTTCTAAAAATTCTATAGCAAACTATGCATTTCATTAAGACAGGCAATTCTATATGCTATTTCTTGATTCTTATGCCTCCTAGCATGAAGTATATTCAGCATTTGTTAAATAAATTCTAAATAGTAAATTATAAAGCTCTGGAGTTCAAGAGACTATAATTCCATAATTTAATACAAACAAAAATAAAAGTAAAGTAATCTATAATCATATAAATTCTATAGTATAGTAAAGCATGAACCTGACTCTTAAGGGACTTCTACTATATTTATTTGTCTGAAGTTTATATTTCATGACAAGCTACTATTTCAAGTTGTTTAGATATAGGTCATAATAGGCACAAATCTTAGAGCATATAAAAGAAAAGATGAATGGGTGCTTTTAATGAAACTTATTAATCCATAGAATAACTAATGAAATTTAGGAATGCATATAGAAAATTAGAATGCATTTATTTAAGCCTTAACTGCAGAATTTAATTTGATGAAATTCATGGTTTCTGTTTAGAGCAAGGGTATTCTTCGTCCTCAGCGCTGACATCTGAAAATACCACAATCCAAATTACAGGGTTGGTTTGGGGGTTTGGGTTTGGTTTTTGGTTTGGAGCTACTTCCAAATATTCTCAGGGTCTACTCCCAGTGTGGTACAGTGATTATAAGTCATTTCCAGTGGAGCTGGAGCTCGGGGGACCAGGCAGTCACAGGGATCAAACGCATGTCTCTCGTATGCAAAGCATGCACCCCAGTCCTCCTGTGCTATTTCCCCAGCCCTAGGTTACACTAGGTAACTCAACACTCAAAAACAGAACTTTCCCATTTGGTATGAGTTGTCAGGTCATATATATTTTTTCATACAAAATAAAAATAATATTATTCACAACCCTCCTTAAAATCTTGTTACACTGGAGACCAGAGAGTTAGAACTGTGGAAAGGACACTTGCCTTGCACATACCTGACCCAGGCTGTCTCCCCAATATGTACCCAGAGCCAGGAGTCATACCTGAGTACAGAGCCAGGGGTAAACCCTGGAAACACCAGATGTGACCCAAACTGCTCCCCCCGCCCCCAAATCCTACTAAACTATTAAATAGCAATGATCTACTTTCAAGTAGCAGAATAAAACCTTAGTAAACAGTTCTTATTATTTCTTTTTTTTTTTTGCTTTTTGGGTCATACCTGGCGATGCACAGGGGTTACTCCTGGCTCTGTACTCAGGAATCACCCCTGGCGGTGCTCAGGGGACCATATGGGATGCTGGGAATCGAACCCGGGTTGGCCGCATGCAAGGCAAACGCCCTACCTGCTGTGCTATTGCTCCAGCCCCCTGATTATTTCTACCAGCTGAGTTTTATATATTTTAAAATAGGATTGGGCTGCCAAGACCATTAATATTTTCATTAAACAAACATAAGGATATTTTATTTCTCAATGTTATTATGGAAAAATTATTTTTTAATGCATAAGACAACCCGTGGTGTCTGCTTCTGCGTGTAAGGATCTGGGATGCAAGCACTTTATCCCAACAACAATTACTCCCAAATAGGCTTTAAAAAAAATCACAATTTTTGTAAGATTCATAAGAGAGGTGAGGACATAAAGAAAACTGATTCTTCATCAATTGGAAAGACCCATGAGAAAGTAACAACCTTCTTAGAGATTCCCAACAAAATATCATGAAAATTTTTGGTTGGGAAATCAAAAAATTGATTTTTTTTATCAATCCAACCCTGTAACTGACAAATTGCTGGAGGCCTTCTTTGGTAAACTTTGAATATGAAAATTAAAACTCTCTAAGTACACCAATGAGTGGGAAGTATCAACATTTTGGGAGATTTACCAAAGCTCAGCCGGGTTTTTATAATGTATTGGAGAAAGATTTATTCTTCTGACAGAGAAATGGAAAATGGAGCCATTTTGAAAAATGCCAGAACATTCTTAACAAGCCCAATCTCAGAGAAAAACCAATTAACTAGCTTAAACCCTGCTGTGGGACTAGCAGAGACCAATTCACCTGGGAGAAAGGGATACTCCAATTTTAATTCTATTCAATTTTAACCATTTACAATTGAATAACAAAAAAATTAAACATTTGTAAAGTTCATAGTCCAGAAATACAGGTTCACTAAAGGATGTAGACCTAATCCCAAGGCTACAGAAAGTTTCCCCTGTCTTACTCTAATTACCATATTACTAAAGTCTCATTACCCCAGCTCCTTTTACCTAATACCCTGTATCTGGTAATCACACAAAAAATTACAAGGTGTAGGATAACATAGCCTCAGGTAGTTTAGGTTTATTGGGTTACTCCCGTTACAGTGCTTCTATTCCTCTTTGTTTATTTGTAGCTTCTTTCTTAGTATTCTGTTGACTTGTAAATAATGTTTTTCTCTTCTCCTTGAGTCCTTTGCATAGTTTATTCATAGCAAGTCCTTTTTGTATGGACACAGGAAGACTTAACAAATGTTATACTTTTGTAACCTGGGAGTCATTTGACTCTACATGATATTTTCCTCCAGGGCATCTGTTCTCTTGACCTAAGCCTCAGCTGCCCTTACTTCCTAGCACCCCCAAAGCAGGGTCCCGACGGGGGACGAGAAGGACCCAGGGCAAGTGGTGAGTTGTGTGCTACCCTGGCATCGAGATGGGCCTGGCCAAAGTGCCTAATGCTTAACTATAAGTTAAGAGCTTGGTCATGGACAAATGCTGTCATGATCCAATCAGTGATAACTAGATTTGGACCCTGCTAGGGTGAGGAATGATTAATCTGGCCTGAGTGCTGTGGTCTGAGCCTGTGTCAAGATGTTGCCAGGAGAGCTGCCTTGCAAGCCTCAATGTATCCCTTGCTATGTCCATACAAAAATAACTAGTATTAAAATGTTAATAAGTTCCTGGACTAAGGAAAAGAAAAAAACCTTCAGAGTGAGGAAGGGCTTTGGAATGCCCTGCCCTCAGGAAGGGCTTTCTTATGTTGATTTTGCTACCTGGCTGGGTGTAGCCTAGAAGGCAAGGTGGGAGAGAGAAGGAGGAGGAGACAGAGAAGCCAGGGAGAGGCGGCAGTTGATCCAGAGAGAGGCCGGAGCTGGGAGTGCGGGAGATGAGAAGGATTGAAGATTGAATAAACGGTAACTAATCAGCAACCAGCTTGGTCCTCGTTCTTCCTTCGCCTGTCCTTGACCACCGGCCGTCCCGATCCAGTCCACACACTGCGGTTCCAGGGCACCAAACGCGGGTGGTGAGACAGAGCTGCCCAGAGAGCCCGCTAGTGCACTTGCCCCTCGGCGAGTTTTAGTTTTTTACAACAAGGCATACTAAAATACAAAATAGTAATTGAAGAGACAGACAGACACAGGAGTTATGCCGAAGTTTTTAGACTAGAGATTTAAAACACTTAGGATAATTTGATAAGGATATGTTGACTAAAATACTCAGCATAAGGGAATATATGATAATGTAACCAGAGAGATAAGAACTTTAGAAATAGTTAAAAATAAATGGTATTGATTTTTAAAAAGTTCTTTAATAAAAATGGAGTGGCTTTGGGGGTGGAACAGATAGTATAGAAGGTATGGCACTTGCCTTGCACATGCCTGATCTGGGTTCTATCATCAGCATCCCATTTGATTCTTTGAGCACTGCCAGAAGTGATCATTGAGTGTAGAGCCAGAAGTAAGTCCTGAGCACTGGCAAGTGTGACTCAGAAATAACAACAACAACAAAATGCCTTTTTACTAATGACTTTATCACAGTTGAGAAACTCTAAATTTGAAGATATCTCAATAGAAACCTTAAAAGTTGGACCATATAAAAAGGAATTGGTGTTAAGGTGTCTGCCTTGCAAGCAACTGATCCCAGTACAGTCCTTGGCACTGTATATTGCTCCTGTGAAACACAAGGATCACCTCTAAAGGGTCAAGAGTTGCCCTTCTTGGTGCACCCCTTGATAGTTGCCAACAGGGATTGAAAACATATGTCCATGTAAGACATACATACAGGTATTTACAGAAGTTTAGTAGTCAAAACTTGGAAACAACCAAAATACATTTCGGTAGAAGAGATAAACATTGACACATCAAGGCAATGGAATATTCAGTAGACTAGAAGAGAGATGGCACAAGACATTTAATAATGACATAAAGATAAAATTATTACTTCGTGAAAAAAAAGCCAGATAAGTGGTTTGGTGTTTCTATCTATATTGGAAATATCTGGACACAATAAGTCAATTCCTATCAACCAAAGTCATAGGTGGATACTTCCAAACACCCAACCAATTCATTCCTTTCCTTCGTGAATGTAGCAGGAGATTTTACCTCTTGTGCAGACAGTCTATAGCCCCATTGTCAGCATGAAGCACCTCCAGAAGATGGACTTTGGACCATTTCCCCTTAAAGATTTAAGGTGGTGAAATCTCTAAAGGGATATGATATAGGTAGGTACATTAAGGAAGAAGGGCCCCCCTGGAGAACCTTTAATTTCTTCCATTTGCCCTATTGTGGGTGCAGAACTCTCCCTACTGGAAGCACTTCACTCCCTTTGAAATTCTTTTTGGTCAGCAGCTGCTTCTCCTACATAGCCTAAAAGAGGAAGTGTGGGCAGAATGTCTGATCATTCTCTTCTCCACTCATTACAGGCCAGCCAGGGCCAGCTCCACGTGAAGCTTGGCTGGCACTACCAGAGCGAGGGGGGAACTGATGACTCTCCAACCCTACACACTGGGAGACCTGGTCTGGGTCTAGTGACATAAGACAGCCACCCTTAAGCATCAGTGGAAAAGACCCTACATCTGCCAACCTTCCATTATTTGTTGACTGACAGCTATGGTTTTAGTGCATACTAATCACACTAGGTACATCAGGATCCTCCGCAAGCTGTATTACGGACTCACCACCAGGATCTCATCATTCTACAAGGAAGTGATCATCGACATAATGAGAGTGGTTCGACAGGGTGATACCATAACACTGAAACTCTTCAAGGCCACCCTCGAGAATGTCATGCGATGACTAGATGGGAAGGAATGGGAGTGAAGATAGATGGTTGGCAATTCTACCTCCGCTTTGCTGATGACATTATTCCAATAACATCAAATATCAACCAAGTGGAACGAATGCTGGCCAACTTCGAACGTTGAGTGTGGAAAGGTTGGACTGCACCTGAATCTCACGAAGAAAATGTTCATGAGAAATGGACTACCCCCTGACATTCCATTTGCCCTCAATGGAAAGAACATCTCCAAATGCAGCAGTTATGTGTACCTGGGTCGAGAACTCAGCATGACAAACAACCTGGTACCTGAGCTGCGCAGGAGGAAGAGAGCAGCGTGGAACGCTTTCAAGAGCATTGAAGAAGTGGTTAAGAAGATGAAGAACCTCCGACTCCAGGCCATCTTTTCGATTCCACCATTCTTCCTGCACTAACATATGCCTCAGCGACCTGGGCCCTACAAAAACAGGATGAGAATGCTATTTGGGTATCCCAAAGAGGAATCGAAAGAGCTATGCTTGGAATACACATTTCACTCAAGTGAGAGAAGGAATCCGGAGTTCCGACCTCCATCAACACCAAGAATCAGGGACACTGTCTCATTTGCCAAGGCGTTGAAAATCAGATGGGCCGGACTCATAATGCTATTTAGAGATGACCGCTGGACTAGAGGTGTTACCAGCTGGATTCCACAGGACATCAAAAGACCGCATGACTGCCCATCTACAAGATGGTCAGACTTCTTTATCAAAACCCTGAACAAAGGGTTTGAGGCTCTTCATGTTCCTGGAGTGAGCAGGTACCATTGGGCTAGCACGTGGCAGGCACCAATGGAGACATTACTGGTGCCTGCTCAAGCAAATCAATGAACAATGGGATGACAAGTGATACAAGTGAATCATACTAATATGGTTTTAGTGCTCGAGATCCTCCACTTACATCCCCAAAGTACTTCTTAGCAACCTATTGCTTCTCCTCACCCCTTTACCCTAAATCTGGCACTCTCAGGTATGCATTTTAGTCTCTGCAGTCTATTATTGATTAATATCATCCATATCCCTGATTTTTTTCTCTATATACCTTGAGATTGTCCTGAATTTGTCCTTCTGTCTCTGGCTTATTTTTGCTTAGCATGATACCCTTCCCTTTCATGAAACCCTTCAATTCACCCAAGTTACTGCAAATTCCATGACTTCCTTGTTCTCAAGTGACTGTCTAGTGTTCCATTGTACGTATATACCACATACACCAGAACTTTTCCATCCAGTCATCTGGGTTGTTTTCATATTCTGGCTATTGTACTAAAAGCTACAACAAACATAGGTATGCACATCTTTGCAACCTAATGATATTTTGTTATGTGGGGGTGAATAGCTATAAGT
Source organism: Sorex araneus (assembly GCF_027595985.1). Lineage (NCBI taxonomy): Eukaryota > Metazoa > Chordata > Mammalia > Eulipotyphla > Soricidae > Sorex > Sorex araneus. The sequence continues at coordinate 215,960,569 of NC_073303.1, forward strand.
AGGAGAGTTGAATCAAATAAAAGCTTCATTCTTTCCTGGAAAACCTTCCTGTTTCTTGCTATCCACCTCAACATTTACTGTTTTCAGTTTTTTGCTGGTGTAAAGTGATACCTCATGGTCATTTTGATTTCTGGCCTATTCTCTAGATCTTTGATCTACTTTGAACACATTTTTGCATACAAGTTGAGATATGGATACAGTTTCATTTAAAAGTGAAGTTTTAAGACATTATACAAGAAAGTGTTTACTGATAAAGCATTTGACAAATGCATATAAATAGTAAAAATTAGCCTTTGGAATTGTCTTGTATAATTAGTTTGAGTTAACTTTTGATAACTTTTGATAAATAGGTGTACATTATTGAGATGACGTAATTTTCTCATCCCACCTATAGAAGATGACACAATTCTTTTGGACTGATAAGCAAATAGAATAATTGTAAGGATGAAAGGGTGAATAAGCAGACCAAAACCCATTACACTAAAACTAACTGTCGATTTTCACTTAAATAATAATGAGTACCTAAGTCTGTACACTCAGTGGATATTCCAAATAAAAGCTGAAATAACACAGATGGTGATAATAAAGTAGGTTATTGGGACACCAGGGAAAATATAATAACTGGGTTCCTATCTGACAGACAACTTTTGCAGAGATTTGTGGCATTCCAATGCCTCAGGACATAAGACAAATGTGTAGCTGATTTGAAATTAAGTTCAAGAGTTAAGATGATGTTAAAATATAATTGTTTCATTAAATCTCTGATGAAGCCACAAGAAAATAACAGTGTTCTAAGCTATTTTGATTTTGTATTTTAATATCATGAAAATTCTGTAATGAGCAGTGAAATGATAAAATATATAAAGAGAAAATAATAAAGTGCCCCAGAGTGCCTTCTGAAAAATTTAAGCCAATTGGGACTATTATCTCATGCTGAGGAAATTTAATTTTTTAACAGTTTAGCAATTAATTTTAAGAATAGTTTAAATCTCCATATTTTATTTTATATCTGAAAGAAATCTTTCTACCCATCAGTTCTATCGTTTTAGTTTTGTCTACTCTTCAATTTGCTTGGTTTATGGTTTTACTCTTTTTATCCTCTGAAAGAAGAGTTGCATATATATTTTTACCTTTGTGAGCATTATTTCTTCTTTCTTTCTTAACACCTCAGATTTTATATTTGTTTCATTGTCATTCTCTTATTCCTGAAACATTCTTTTTGGAATAAGATAAGATAAAAATCAATAAATCAACAATTGTGAATAGATGGCCTACCAGGCCTTAATTCCCAATACACTGAGCACACAAATCCCTCTCTTCTTGTACTTGGCTTTTTATTATCATTCACTAGACCATGACTGTGCATGCCCCAGGCAAGAGACATGTTTTATTCATCTTTATTCTGTCTTCAAGGCCAGCACAAGGCTTACAAGTGCTACATATCCATGCAACATTTATTTACTGACTGAACAAATGAACAAATTGATTAAAACAAAATTTAATTAAATTTTAATTTAATTTAAAACTCATCCTTCAGGTTTATTCCACATAGAATTTCTTAAGTTCCCCCCCCCGTTTTTGTCTAAGTATTCACTTTCAAATATCAGTAACTAACATTCACAGTATTTCTCATTTCATTAAGTCCCCAAATTTTCTGGAACAATAAAGTGATATGCCTCATATCAAAATATGATTATCTTTAATCATATTTAATCATTATAATCATGTGATTATCTTTCATCAGAATCCACTCCTAAAACTTTTTAAATAAAAGGGAAAATCTTAGTGGGAGTTTAAAAATGTGTTTGTAAAATAAAGGGAAAATTTCGTGAGAGTTTAAGATCTTAAGGTAGGGGCCAAGCAATAGAAAAGCTAGTAGGGCATTTGCCTTGCACACAGCACACCGAAGTTTGATCCACAGCCTTCCTTATGCTACCCCCAGCACTGTTTGGAGTAATCCCTGAGTGCACAGACAGAAGTAAGCCGTGAGCATCTTTGGGTGTGGCCCCACAAGCCAAAATAAAGTGAAATAAAATCTCAAAGGTAAAAAGCTAACTTTAGCAAAAATAAAAACAAGCAAACAAATGAACAACAATAACAAAAAAAAAAAAAACGGGGGTGGCTGGACAAGAGGAGAGAAATGGGTCGGAGACTTGAATCATGGTGCTTGCTAGCTGTTATTACGGAAACCTGGAGTTTTGAATATCAAACCCTGACAGCCCAAACGCAAGACATGAGTTCAGTCTATTGAACAGTTTCCCCAGTCCTGAAGCCAATACAACAAAAAAATATGTAAATGTATGCTTCATATTAGTTTCAATGTATTTCATGTTACTTTATTCATTAATGTTCCCAAGGTTGCAGAGAAAATAAAGAAAAATAGGTGGAGTAAACATAAAATGACTCTACTATGTATAGCACTAGTTAAACACTTGGATTGTCAAGTTATAACTAAGGAAGTGTAGATTAAAATATGTTATGGATTTGAGTCTATGAAGTTCCTGAGCTGTTGTTATCTGTGAAATTTTGTGTTGTTCCTTCTGTTATGAATGAGAGTCTAGCTGGGTAAAGAATTTTTGGTGAGGCATTTATTTCATTGAGTTTTTTTCACTATATTCCACCACTGTTTTTGGGCCGTGAGGGTTTCATCAGACAAGTCGGCTGTGAATCTTAAGGATTCTCCTTTATAGGCAACTTCTTTCTTTGATCTTGCTGTGTTCAGGATTTTGTCTCTATCTGAGGTTTTGGTCATTTTGATCAGGATGTGTTTTGGGGTATTTTTATTTGGATTTCTTCTAGCTGGTACCCTTCGGGCCTCCTGAACGTGGTAGCATGTTTTCTTCAGCTCTGGGAACATCATGGCAATGATGTCTTTGACAGTTTCTTCTTCATCAGGGTTTTTTTCCTATCCTTCTAGGAGTCCTAAGAAAATGATAGCTGGAGAAATCAATTGGGATGGGAGGTGTGTGCCGAAAGTAGATAACAGACCAAACATGATAACCTCTCAGTGTCTGTGTTGCAAGCCATAATGCCCAAAAGCAAAGAGAGAGTATGGGGAATATTGTCTGCCATGGAGGCAGGGGGAGGGTGGGAAAGGGGGGTATACCGGGGATATTGGTGGTGGGGAATGTGCACTGGTGGAGGGATGGGTGATTGATAATTGTGTGATTATAACCCAAACATGAAAGCTTGTAACTATCTCACGGTGATTCAATAAAATTTAAATATATATATGCATATGTATGCATATATATATATATATATATATATATTATGACGCCAATGCTGCCCGAACCCCTCATGCTCTCCTGAACCCAGCTCCTCATCTCGCCTTAGACAGTGCAGCTCAACACACCAGGCATGAAACTCTACGCACAATCCCTGCTAGAACTCTACGCACAATTCCTACTGGACATCACCAGTTGTTTTGCAAGATTCAGACAAAATAGCATCAGTGGGGCACAGAGAAACTGCGGCGGCAGCCTAAGCGTCACCGCCTGCCCTGGCTAGGCCAGGCCAAGTCGCAGTGCCGTCAGACATAGAGCCATAGCAGCAGTGATGTGGGGTGCTGTCAGCCAACCACTGGGTGACCTGGGACTCAGTGCAGGTGTTTGACCTGGCACAGACCCTCCGAGAGAGGGTCCTGCTCTTCCAGCTACTCAACAACATCCGGGCTCACTCCATCAACCTCAAGGAGATCAACCTGAGGCCACAGATGTCCCAGGTGCTGCCCAGAGACGCAGGCAGGTATGTGTTTGTCAGTGTGCAGACCGTTACAACTTGCCAGTCGACCAAAAGCTTCCATTCCGTAGACTGGAAACACCTGGAAAGGCAATTAAAGGCCATCTCAAAAGCCTCTGGACATTTAAATATTTTTCTGTTTTTTTCCCTTTTCTGTATTTATTAAGGGGAAAAATAAAAATAAAATTCAAAATGTAAGTTATAATGCATTGCTACTATTAAATTACCTTCTTTTAATGTTTTAAACTATGGTATACATGTTTATACTAAAACTATTCATTTCGCTGGGTATAAACAGCTGGATAAAAAGAATGGTAGTAGTAATAAAAATTCAATTATTTTAAAGTTAATCAAACATCTTAGCTATATTAACCTTGCTGGTTCAATTCTCTTATACTGATTCATATTCAATAGGTTTGTTGTCCTTAATTTACATAATAACTAAACTCTCCACTGGCAATAATAATAAATAATAACAATATCTTTGCAAAGTAATTCAAGTAATAATAGTTATAGGTGGACTGTTCTACTAGTTTCATCCCTGAGTGAAGGCTGCTAAAAATTATTTTACATGTAATAAAATATTTAATTCATTTATAAAAGCCCATCCTACCAGTTAAATAAGTTTAAGAATACATAAACGTGGAAGGTTTTATATATGTATATATGTATATATGTACATATATATTGTGTATACATCCACACATATACATATACACACATACATATACATATATGTGTATGTGCATACAGTTTGTGTGTGTTTATGTGTATGAAGCAAGATCATTTTTATTGAAACTTCCATAGAAATATGAGGGCAGGGAAGGAAGAGAATACATGTTTAAGAGAGACCATGGGATTCTATAGAGTGGAAAAAAACAAAGAGACAGAGATAATCATGTAAGGTACATGTTCAAGGGAAAACACATGTTTTTAAGTCATTATAAATGTTCTGGTACCTATCTGTATAAATATGAATCATGGTTTACAAAAGTTACATTCCATATCTCCTAGAACTTTTTCATGTACATTGACAAGTCATTAGAAAGATCTCTGAAGTCTCTTACACCGTAGTTGTAAAATATTTACTAAATTTCTTAACATAACTTTGTGGTGTAGGAATAGTAATAGCCTCTTAAAACTTCCATAACCATTAAATAAAATATTATATCTATAGCAATAATTTTTCCTAGTCCATGTTATGTGAAACAAATAGCAACTTCTTCCCACACATTCTGTGCTTTCAATGGACGGCTTCTCTTTAATTAAAATGTAAAGTGTGGAAATATTACTTGTCTCATGAGATAATTTGCAAGTATAACTTCAATAAATAATAATTAATAAGCTTAATTTATTGCTAGCATTGTTGCAGAAAGTCCAAAGGACCTTATTATATTTATATATTAAGCGGTCAAATAACATCAGTCAGGTGTAGCATTGCTTCTGACATCACTGCACCTAAGTGTCACACTGCCCAACTGCTATATTAGAACCTCACTGCAATGCACACTGTATACTCAAGCCACTCTACAAATTTTGCTGGGAATGAGTCTCTTTGTTTTTGTTTGTTTTTTGTTTTCACGAATGAATGATTGTCATATATTTTTGATAGCACAGTGGGTAGAGCACTTGCCTTGCACTTGGCCGACCCAGGTTCAATTCCTCCTTCCCTCTCAGAGAGCTCGGCAAGCTACTGAGAGTATCCTGCTCCCACGGGAGAGTCTGGCAAGCTCCCCGTGGAGTATTCTCCAAATATGCCAAAAACAGTAACAAATCTCACAATGGAGACGTTTCTGCTGCCTGTTCAAGCAAATCAATGAACAACTGGACGACAGTGCCACAGTGCATTATATGTTATTCAAAGTTGGAAGATCTGGGTAAGTTTATTACAAATAGTAACTGTAGTGCCCAATCACACTAAAAAATGCCACTTGCAGAAATATGGACTCATTTGCTTATCACTTTTTTTCAAATATATTCTCATGTTACTGTGAAGTATAGTCCATTGCAAATGTAACTTGATACGGTTTTATAATTTTGATTATAATTGGTGAAAACGAGATTCTTTTTTCCAAAGATAAATGTGATCCAAATTTTGGCAAAGACAGCAAAGGATGAGTATAATGACATAGCTACACAGAGGAAATTTGATTTTAAGAGTTAACTTTTAGAATCATTTCAATCATTTGTTTATATAAAGCCATAACACATACATCATTTACAGATAGTTAATGATAGTTAATGATGGCTGGAGCGATAGCACAGCGGTGGGTGTCCGCCTTTCATGGGGCTGACCTGAGTTCAATTCCTCCGCCCCTCTCGGAGAGCCCGGCAAGCTACCCGTGCATATTGGATATGCTAAAGACAGTAACAATAAGTCTCTCAATGAGAGACATTACTGGTGCCCACTCGAACAAATCAATGAGCAACGGGATAATGGTGACAGTGACAGATAGTTAATGCAACCCTTATTACTGTGTGAAACATTTATGTCTGGGATGTCTCATTATAATCAACTCTAACAGTTTATATGTAACACCCAGGAAACATGCTTCTCAATTGTCCAGAAATAATGACATCATTTTGCAATCTTCCCATCAAAATTGTATTAATAGCCATATTTCATCACCAAGTTTTATTCATGATTTATAACATAATTAAATAATTTATTGAGAAATTTTATAGCTAATGTATTATTTTTATAATGATTTGGAATTTCTGCTCAACACCAGCTTAAATATAAGAAATATCTAAAATTATGCTAGTCAAAATAATGAGTTGTTCTTATTTATTCTAACCCATTGCTTTAGTTGGAGAAAATTTATACTTTCTACACAAGGGTTTGAATGTTAAAATTTCTGAGCTGCCCTTTCCCCAGTATGTGAAGGGTATACCAAGCAAAAATGTGGTGGGAGAACCCATTCGGGATGGGAGAGGCGTGCACGGAGCAGACTATAGACCACACATTGGCCACCCAAGACCTCCATTGCTAACCACAATGCCCAAAGGGAGAGAGGGAACAGAGGGGAATGCTCTGCCAAAGAGGCGGGGTGGGGAGGGGAATAGGGTGGGAGGGGGTGGGAGGGATGATGGGGTCAACAGTGGAGAACGGGCACTGGTGGAGGGATAGATACTCAAGCTGTATATAACTGAAACACAAGCATGAGAATATGTAAACCTGTATCTGTACCCCCACGGTGATTCATTAATAAAAAATTTTAAAAAATAATAAATGTTAAAATTTATTTATTCTATAATTCCCCCTGGCATTTATAAAAAGTATTTGTAAAAAATGTTTATTCTTTCATTATTATCCCAATATTCTTACAAGTCTACATTTTCTTCTTTGAAAGATATAGTTAACAAAGTGCTAATAAGAAACGAGTCTTCATAGACATCTAAAAATTAGAATTTAAGTATAATCATATCAGTATATATCAGCTCCAAGAGAGTTGCACCCCTGGAGAGGGAAATAAGAAAACAAAATTATGAGATTACAACACATATATGATGGCCTTCATTGGATATATTGAATTTTATAATATAGCACTGTCTGTCTATAGCACTGTCTTCCCATTGTTCATCGATTTGCTCGAGCAGGCATCAGTGACATGAGGCTTCTTGTTATTGTTTTTGGCATATCGAATATGCCACGGGGAGCTTGCCAGGCTCTGCTGTGTGGGCGGATACTCCTGGTAGCTTGCCGGCTCTCTGAGAGGGACAGAGGACTTGAACCTGGGTCGGCCACATGGAAGGCAAACGCCCTACCTTTGTGCTATGGCTCCAGTCCCCAATTTTATTTTATTTTTTATTTATTTATTTATTTTGCTTTTTGGGTCATACCGGCGATGCACAGGGGTTCCTCCTGGCTCTGCACTCAGGAATTACTCCTGGCGGTGCTCAAGGGACCATATGGGATGCTGGGAATCGAACCTGGGTCAACTGCGTGCAAGGCAAACGCCCTAGCCGCTGTGCTATTGCTCCAGCCCCAGTCCCCAATTTTATAATACGAAATTTTAAACTTCTAACTGGCCTAGGAAGAAGAAATCGGTGAAGTGTGACCTAAGAACTAATTAAACTGCATTGTGCATAGTATATGGTGATAACAATGCGGATGACATTCAGGTTGCCGAAGGGCAGGAATAGGATGTGAAGGGAAGATTCCAACTCATAGGCTGTTCCTCCCTCCATTTTTCCAGTAAATAGTCACCTCCTTTGAATGGTCTTGTCTCTACGAATGTAACCGCCCTCACATACGCTACACCCTTCCCTGACTTCACATTTCCTAGGGGCTGTTGTGGACTAGCTAGAAAGATCCAGGCGACACACAGGACAGGCTTGCAGATGGGCTCTTCTGATCCAGAGTGCTGGCACTGGAGGTGGAATGGCGCCCCGGTGGGGGGTGGGGGTCCTCCAACTTCTCTCTCTGCTGCATCTCCCGGAAGATTTTACGCCTGAGAAAGCCCATCCTAAAGACGTTTGTCCAAATCAATTAAGGCCCTCAGATGTGTAAAAGTCTACCCAGAATAGACTAACATAGTGAGGCATGAGCCCCCTGGCCCCATGCCTTCTCTCTTATTTCTGACTCGATTTGCAGAGTGGGAGGAAGGGCTTTCTGGCTACTACTGGAAAAACCTAAAAGAATCTGTTTCTGAACCGTGTATTCATGCCCACCCGTGGTGCCTCTGCTCGAGGCCTGTTCACCTGGGGCCCGGGCTTGAGAATTCTCCTTTATTAAAACTAGATACTAACTAGCACAGCAGTAGGGTGTTTGCCTTTCATGCAGCTGACCCATGTTCGATTCCTCCACCCCTCTTGGAGAGCCCGGCAAGCTACCGAGAGTATTATGCCCTCACGGCAGAGCCTGGCAAGCTCCCCATGGCGTATTCGATATGCCAAAAATGGTAACAATAAGTCTCACAATGAGAGACGTTACTGGTGCCCACTCAAACAAAGCGATGAGCAACGGAATGACAGTGTTACAGTGGTACAGATACTAACTACCAGTGTTTGCTGCAAGGCAAAGACCTTTGTTAGTTCGGCCTCTATCTCTAAAACTAAAATAGAGTAGGTTCCAGACACAGTAAGATCTCAACAAGGGCTTGTGGAATAAAGATCCAGAGAACATGTGAAACCTGGGCATATTCCTGCCCTGATTTGGTAAGTCGGGCAATCCCTTATAATTCAGATGATCTGAGATGAAGTCAGAAAATATCGGGGCTGGATAGATAGTACAGCAGGTAGGGTGCACTGTACGTGCTCCCCAGAGCCTGGCTAGGAGTGATCCCTGAGCACAGAGCCAGGAGGAAGCTTTGATCATTGCTATGTGTGGTCCAAAACTAACAAAAAATCAGTCAAAATCATACCTCATAACTGTAATATCATGGTGGTTTCTCTGACAAAGAGCTAGGTTATAAAACATCTGTTTGCTTGTATGTGGCATGTATTTTCCAACAATGCCAAATTTGAGATTTATGCTGCAAAAGTTGAAGTTAGATGAAGTATAGAAATATACAAATGGACTTAAAATTATTAGATCCTGTAAATATTGATATGAATCAAGTTACCTTTAGGAAATTTGATATTTAGCATTTTTGATATATAAAATTTTTCATCCTTCTGAGTATGTGGCAATATTTCCTCTTTATAGAGATGGATTGAATTTATCTTTTCGAATTATCAGGCAAAGGCTATTTCAAACCCATAGGATCTTTGCAGATTTCTTCCAATAACCCTATCATTCACGAAATCATATGCCTCAAAAACCAGGAGGACTCACATTGACTCTATTATTAGCTCTTGAGAGAAATAGCATTCTTTTGCATTGAGACTATCTTCCAAAGCAAAGAGCAACTGCCTTCTTAAATTTTTATCTACAAACTTCAAAAACCACTACTAAAGCCTGTTGAATACTTTCAAGCCCACACCACATATGATCCCCTAAGTCCCACCCAGGGAACATTTGAACATAGAGCAGGAATTAAGACATGAGCACCACTGAGTATGCTAACAAACAAAAAGACCTGCTAAAGGGATATTGATGATAACCTTTCATCATCTGTAGCGAAACCATAATGCCTAAAATGAAAGAGAGAGAGAGAGACAGAGAAAGAGAGACAGAGAGACAGAGAGAGAGAGACAGAGAGAGAGAGAGGTGAGGTGCCTGCCATAGAGGCAGGCTGGGCTAGCAGGTATGACTTGAAAAGGTGGGAGGGAAACTGGGGACACTCATGCTGAGAAATTACACTGGCTGGGCGATGGGTGTTGGAACATTGTATGACTGAAACACAATCATGAACATTTTCGTAATGCTCTATGTCATCATGATTCAATAGCACTGTAGCACTGTCGTCCCATTGTTCATCGATTTGCTCAAGCGGGCACCAGTAATGTCTCCATGGTGAGACTTGTTGTTACTGTTTTTTTGCATATTGAATACACCATAGGGAGCTTGCCAGGCACTGCCGTGCAGGCAGGATACTCTTGGTAGCTTGCTGGGCTCTCTGAGAGGGGCGAGGAAATTGAACCCAGGTCGGCTGCGTGCAAGGCAAATGCCCTACCCACTGTGCTATTCAATAAATTTAAAAAAAAAAAGACTTGCTGAATCTTATGGGGGAAAAGGAACATAATCATAGCTTCTCTTAAGTCACGACTAAAGGTTGATTATTATAGTAAAATATAGCAAAATTAAAATGATTCTTCTTAAATATTTGACAAGTTAAATGATTCTTATCTCATTGGGTCTATGAGGTTTTAATGTATAATAAACATTCTGGAATAAAAAAGACTACATTCTAAAACTGCCACTGTCACTGTCATCCCTTTGCTCATCAATTTGCTCAAGCGGACACCAGTGACATCTCCATTGTGAGGCTTGTTACTGTTTTGGGCATATCGAATAATTTAAAATAATTTAGCAAGAATAATGCAATTTTTCATAAAATTATATATCTGAACTTGGTACTCCTGCTCTTTATATCTTCTTAAACATTTTTTCATTGATAACTATTTCAAACTAGAATAGAATTTAAATATCTACTTTATAACACTTGTTTTTCTCTTTAATTATTCATTATTTATTATTTTATTTTATTTTATTATTCATTACTCAGCACTTTGGGGGAAATAGCGGGTGTGAGATTCATAAATATTTGGTCAAAGATAAGAGTTTCAGATTATCTGTGAATTTAGAAATTCTTTCTTTCTTTGTATCACTCTCCCTTTTTCACCCTCATAGCCCTCAAATTGGGAATTTACTATAATAGGTATTGATGTTTATAAAGCATTTTTCATCCTTCTGAGAGTATGAGGCTATATTTCCTCTTTATAGAGATGGATTGAATTTATCTTTTCGAATTATCAGGCAAAGGCTATTTCAAACCCATAGGATCTTTGCAGATTTCTTCCAATAACCCTATCATTCATGAAATCATATGCCTCAAAAGCCAGGAGGATCCACATTGACTCTATTATTAGCTCTTGAGAGAAGAAGCAGTCTTTTGCATTGAGACTAACCCCCAAAGCAAAAAGCAATCATCATTAAAAAACAAAAACAAAAAACAAAAAACAAAAACATATACCATAGCTTTCCTAAAACATTTGTAAAAACTGAAATGAGCTTTGATACCACAAGTTAGCCTGAGTGTACAAGATAGAAAATGATTTTAATTCATTTAGAGTAGGAGTTTTATTTGTCTCAAAATTTTGAAAATTGTATGAAGCCTTATAAATACATATGTGTCTATGTGTACATTGTTTTTGAAGCAAAAAGTAGAGATATTAAGCAAACTGTAGTATATTCAAATAACACAATTATATGCTATCATTTAATTAAAAATATTTATCTTTAGTAACACCCCTGGGTGGATATGTATTAAGACACTTGTAATACTTTGGTTAATTCTAAATACTATTGTACTAGTATTTAGATGTATGTAACTCTAAATACAATTGAAAATTGTATTTCACATCATTTTAGTTTTATCTAATTTTTATATCTATATTCATTATTTGGACTGGAGCTATAGCACAGTGGGTAGGGTGTTTGCCTTGCACACGGCCAACCCAGGTTCAATTCCTCCGTCCCTCTCGGAGAGCCCAGCAAGCTACCGAGAGTATCCCGTCTGCACAGCAGAGCCTGGCAAGCTACCCGTGGTGTATTGTAGGATGACATTACTTTGTCCTCTCCCCGCTTGCCACAAGTAGCTTGTCCCTGTTTTCCCCGGAGTTTAGGCTTACCCCAGTCATACCCATCAAGGTGTTCCCGAATCTCTCCCATCCCTTTGTTTAGCTATAATCACTTCTCCGTGCTCTCTTCCCCAAAAGAGTTAATCCGAGGCTTTTCCTTAATCCGACTCTGCTAATTTGCAAGGTCAGACCTTCCTAGGATACTGAATTTATATTATATAAGTTAATATTGCCTTTCTCCTCTTTTTGTGCCTTTTGAATAATTTACTTTAAAGCTATGTCTGTTTTGTATAGACACAAGAAGACAATGTTATGTTTTTATAACTTGGGAATTAATTGGCCTCGAATATTATTCCCTCCCGGGCATCTGCTTTCTCCACTTAAGCCTCAGTTGCCCTCAGTTCCTAGCACCCCAAAGCAGGGTCCCCGACGTGGGACGGGAAGGATCCAGGGCAAGCGGTGAGTTATGGCCAAAGTGCCTAATTCTTAACTATAAGTTAAGAGCTTGATCATAGACAGTGTATTCAATATGCCAAAAACAGTAACAGCAAGTTTCACAATGGAGACATTACTGGTGCCTGCTCAAGCAAATCGATGAACAACGGACTGACAGTGATACTGTGCTATTCATTATTTAAATAATTTAATCAAAATTACACTCTAAAAATAAGCTTGAGGTACCAGAGGTATAGTATAGGGGCTGAAGTACTTGCCTTATATGCTGCTGACCCTCGTTCAACTTTTAAATCCCACGTGGCAAGACATAAGCACTATTGTGTAAGACCAATAACTTGGCATGAATAACTTTGTCAATCATGTCAATCTCAATAGAAGACTAAGAAGGGTTTTTTTTGGGGGCGGGGGAGGGCTTTTTGGGTCACACCTGGCAATGCGATGCACAGGGGTTACTCCTGGATCTGCACTCAGGAATCACTCCTAGTGGTGCTCAGAGGACCATAGGATACTGGGAATCAAACCCGGGTTGGCCGTATGCAAGGCAAACACGCTACCCGCTGTACTATTGCTCCGGCCTCCAAGACTAAGAAGTTTTGACCGGGGAGATGACTCTATGGGCTGGATCCTATATTTTGCCTGGGGAGTCCTCTGTTCAACCCCTGGCACCACATGGACACCCACTATTAGTAAGAGTGACCCCAAAACAAGTGTAAAGACTCAAGAATGTGTGTGTTTTGTCTACATTTTCCTGTTCTGATTTTGGGTCACAGCTGTCTGTGCTCGGGACTTTCTCTTGACTTGCGCTTAGGGATCACTCCTGGGGACTTACGGGACCCTATGGGGTGCTGGGATTTAATTTGCATTGACTGCGTATAAGGCAAGGGCGTTGCCTGCTGTGCTATCTCTCAAGCTCCCTCATTTGAATATGTAGAACATTTGCAGGTCACACAGTGTAGGCAATGAAAAGCCTTATCACATGCCAGGTCCAGACCACAGGAATCACGGGATGCCAGGAATTGAACCTCAGTCAGCCATGTGCAAGGCAGATGGCCCGCCTGCTGTAATAACCATTCCAGTTTGTATTTTGGATTTGGGGTGGTGCTCAGGGATTACTCCTGATAGTACTAGGGAAGATCACGGAAGAGCCTGGCAAGCTCCCCGTGGCGTATTCGATATACCAAATACAGTAACAATAACAGGTCTCATTCCCCTGACCCTGAAAAGAGCCTTCAATTGTTGGGAAAAACGAGTAAGGAGAGGCTGCTAAAATCTCAGGGCTGGGATGAATGGAGACATTGCTGGCGCCTGCTCGAGTAAATCTATGAACAACGGGATGATGGTGATACAGTGATTTAACACATTCATTTAATTAACAATTCAAGAACTTTATCCATGATAGAGATCTGAAGCACAATCAAAATGAGGTCTTGCAGCTATTATAAAATCAAGACTTTGGTTGTATTTTGTTGTTTAAAAAGTAAAGGAATAATTACTTGATCTTTCATGTAGCTTTGCAATGTACTTTCTTGTGGACATACCACTAGAGGGCAAAATAATCTCACATATGAAAGCAGATCAAATTTTACCCAACAGAGGGCAGTCACACATACAATAGGCAAATAGACCAGTGTATTACATTACATTTCAGCTAGTCGCAGCTGCCATTCCTTTTGGGGATTATGAGAGGGCGGAGAAGAGAGAAAGAAAAGAAGAAAGGACAACCCTTTCAACAAACAATTCATTGGCATAATTCTCTGAAATTGTTAAGCATGAAAATTTTATAAACAATTTGCGTTTCTCTTTATAGATTTAAGTAACTTTACTTTGATGTGAATAAACTTCAGTTTTGAAGATAAATCTTATCAAAGGGAAGTGATAAAGCATTTATTTTTCAATCAAAGAGTCCAAGTATTAATAGATTTATTTTTATGTACAAATACAATATCAAATTACTTTAAAGGCTAGTGAATCAGAGCATAAATAATTCTTCATTAAACAAAATCTAGAGAAGGTTGTAAGAGAAATGACAGGCAGTATTAGAAATTTCTCAAAACATCTAAAAGAAGCAGAAGCAGTCTGGGTTAATGAATTCGTGAAAGTTACGAATCAGGAAGCCTGGGTCTTATCCCAATGCGTTGATTTCATGGCAATTGTCAAATTGGTCAATTCACCTAACTTTTTTTCATTTAATATGCAAAGTGGTAGAAATTGTGGCATAAATTATTTCAATGTCAATCTGGTCATTCGAAACCCTGCTTTTCCAATCTTCAGATTTATTGAACAAGACCTAAATGCCCAGAAATGAAGCTCATTTGGCTATATCCATATGTACGTGTAATATATATTCATTATATCTGAATGTATAACTTTTTTAAAAATAATCAGTCTAAAAGTAACATTCCCAAGTATGCCAATGACATATTGGTAATTGTTCTAATTTTTCTTTGTTGTTCTAAACCCTTTTGTTTATTTTGTTTTTTTTTTTTGTACCATACTCAGCCTTATTCCTTGCTTACTCCTTGTTTTCTGTTAACCAATAAGTCCTGGTGATATTCAGGGGAACATATGTGGTTTCAGGGACTGAATTGGAGTCAGTGGTGTGTACGGCAAGTACTTTAAACCCTGTGCTATTTTTTTTTCAGCAAGAATGTGCATTTTCAATTGAATATAGTCAATAATACATCTTATATTATGCAGCTGCAATATATTGTATGCATAACTAGGTGGACCTAATTGGGTTTTGGTGTTGTTATTTTATGAGTTTCTAATGACTGATAACCAAAAGAATAACATAATATATATGCTTGGGAGATAATGAAAGATTTTGTCGTGATTGCTATTGTGAATTTTGTTGTCAGTGCTAATGAAATTCTACAGAGAATAAAGAAAGAGAAATCAGACTGAATCCAATAGTAATATCCAAAGAAAAACAAATACAATCTGAAAATTTTTGCAACATATTTTCTGTGTAAAGCTTTTTTATAATCTACAAGAGTCAGAGAATTCACAAGACTTTCTTTACCTCAAAAAAAGAAAAAGAAACTTTTTTATAAGTCACCTAGCTTCCTAATTAAGTGATAGAAATGACAACAACTAGTCAATTAAATCTACTGACAGAAGATGTAAAATTATTTCATTTGGGGCATATATCTTACTTATACAACTTCATAACTACCTGACTGAAGGGATTGTCATCTTTGTGTGATGATAGTGCTCTGGGAAGCAACAGAAATTCCTGAGAAATTTCTAAAATTGATTTAGGAGGTAAGATGCCACATTGCAAATGAGAGGCTGTATTGAAGATAATCAAAGACTGATATTTTATGTGAAACACCTGCTTTGATGACCAAAATATGTTTAAACAAATTCTACAAAACGTTTCCTTAAGATTATTACAATAAAGTTTGTTATTTTAATTTTACACATGGCATAGTACTTCCAGTCTCTGAGAAAAAAAAAGTGCATAATTTAGAAGTTAAAAATATAATCTTTTAACTTTGGATTAGCTATTAAAACATAGATTTTTTAATTTCTCAATAACGCTTCAAAAGTATTTCTTTTTTTTTTTTGGTTGGTTTGGCTTGGGTCCACAGTGGCAATGCTCAGGTATTAAAATT
This sequence comes from Sorex araneus, assembly GCF_027595985.1. Classification (NCBI taxonomy): domain Eukaryota; kingdom Metazoa; phylum Chordata; class Mammalia; order Eulipotyphla; family Soricidae; genus Sorex; species Sorex araneus. The sequence goes on from NC_073303.1 coordinate 215,976,570, forward strand.
GGTTCCGAATTCAAAGGATATTTCTGGTGGTGCTCAGGGGACCATATGGGACGTTGGGGATCAAAACCAGTCAGCCATATGCAAGGCAAATGTCTTCCCCATGGTATTGTTGCCCAGACCCCTTAAGAGTATTTCTTAGACTCACAAATCTTGGAAGAGAACAGCATGCTGCAGAGATGCCTCCTCACCCCACGCTAGGCTGACTTCATCCAGGGTATCTTGGAGGGGCGGGTGAGTCCTTTTCCTTGCCCCAACAGAATCCCAGCAGTCACAAACTCCAGAACTCAATTGCCTCCATGCTCACAGCCTATCTTCACAGGCTCAGGATTAGCCCCTCACACATGACAATGAATCCACTGAAACATTCAGGTATGTGAGTTTTGTGACTGAAACTTCCGGGTTTGCAAGGAGTAAGGAATGGGGACCCTCTCCTCATCCCTCTGTACTTCCTGGTGCCTAAAGTCATGATCACAAACTGCTTCTGGGTGCCAGATAAGCTCATTAACAGCCATGATCCAGAGACTCACAAGACAGCAACACAATGCAGTGATACCTCTGAACCCCCAAATCAAAATCCCGCTAAAACTTTAACACCAGCTCTAGCACTGTATTTAAAATTTTAGAAAAAATTTAGAATTCCTGGAGTGACATCCCATACTTTATGCCTCTGATATACCAAGAGCAGCAAACCACATTTGATGGAATAAAAACTAAAAGATGAATGATAGCACAACAGTTGGGGCGTTTGCCTTGCACATGGCCAACCCAGGTTCAATTCTGCCGTCCCTCTCAGAGAGCCAGGAAAGCTACTGAGAGTGTCCCACCCACACAGCAGAGCCGGGCAAGCTCCCCGTGGTGTATTCAGTATGCCTAAAACAGTAACAAGTCTCACAATGGAGACATTACTGGTGCCCCCCTAGAGGAAATCAATGAACAAGGGACAACAGTGCTACAGTGCTACAGTGCGCGCACACACACACACACACACATTAATATGTATATTTATCACAGGGCTCAACCCGTAACAACATGTTAGTGATCTCTTATACAGGGGCTTAATGTCTACGAGGTGAAATACAACAATTTTCACACACTATTCTCTAAGGAAACCTCTTTGGATCATTTTTAGTGGATTATTCAGAACAAAGCAATAGAAAATAAAGTATTTAGTATCTGCCTTTGAGGCAGGCTTCAGTGTTGGTGGAAAAATTCAAAATAATAATGGTAGGAAGTATAATCGTGGTGGGATTGATATTGAAATATTGAATGTAATCAATTACTGTGAACAACTTTATGAAAATATGAAAATAAAATTTTCTTTAAAAGAGAGTATTTCTTATAAAATGATGGCTAAAAAAATTCTGGGTAGGGCATGAAGCTGAGTATCTCCTTTCTGGTTTTTAGAAACTCATTGAAGCAGATGTTAGATGCTTATTTCTTCTGTTTTATGAAAAGCCAACGAAAAACAAAGTTGCTGCTGTGCTCAGGATGAAGACTGAAATGGTGATGTGGTTGCAGTCAGAGTTTCGAACAAGAAACAAGTTTTCCCAATGAAGCAGGGGTTTTCTTAACCTATGGTTGTGTGAACTGCAGCTGAATAAAGGGCAAATGTGTTATAAATCAAAGAGGACTGGGCCAAGAAAGCACAAGTAGGTTTTTGATAGCATTATGGATGTCATTTGAACATTCTCAACTTGGTCACTGCAAAGAAAATGGAGAATGATCTTCCTGGACTCACTGATTCTATTGTTTATCGGTACCAGGGGCCCAAAGGAGTTAGCAAAATCTGCAAACTTTTTTTTTTGTGTCTCTAAAGGAGATAATATCTACCATCATGTTGTGACAAAGTTTTGGAATAAGGATGGTAAGATGCTAGAACCAAGTTGTCTAAGAGTCAGCTCCTGAAACACATGTAACACAAATGTTAGCTATTGCATTGAAGAAACAGCAAGAAATATGGAAAGATATTTCAGAGTATGCTAAACTTTAGGGGAATTATAAACTTTTAGCTCAGCGGATAGGGCGTTTGCTTTGCACATGGCCAACCCAGGTTTGATTTCTCCGTTCCTCTCAGAGAGCCCGGCAAGCTACCGAGAGTACCCCGCAAGCACAGCAGAGCCTGGCAAGTTCCCTGTGGCATATTAGATATGCCAAAAACAGTAACAACAAGTCTCACAATGGAGATGGTACTTTTGCCCGCTCGAGCAAATCGATGAACAATGGGACAACAGTGCTACAGTACTACAGGGAGAACTAAGGAGACAGGAGAGAAAGGCCAGGATCAGATTTTCAGACGAGTCTGTCTTTAAGAGCTTCTACCCATATCTTTAAGTCTGAATCCAGTCAAAAATGAATAGTTCGAGTAATAAATAAAACCAGACAGTCACACACGCGCGCGCACACACACACACACACACACACACACACACACACACACACACACACACAAATACAATTCTACTATTCTGAAAGAGTTCAACTGAAATCAGTAATTCTCAGGTTTTATTTTAAAAAATAAAGTTAACTTGTAAGTAGCTATTTTGTCAGCAGTTTAGGTTTGCATGACATGCTTTTTTGTTTGTTTGTTGAATCTCCCAAGTGATGTTGGGGGTGAACGTTGGGAGAAGGGTTAGCCCTCCTGAAAGTTCTTAGCCAACAAGACCTGAAATTCTATGCTAGAGGCCAAGGAGATAGTGTTGTTTGGGCTCTGTGAGACACAGGATTACCCAGGTCAAGCCCCACGGTGACCTTATGCACCAGACTCTGCCGTGTTCCAGAACTCCACGACTGCCCTCTGTGATGACTGAAGGGCCACTTAGTCAGATCAGGGTCAGTTATATAGAAAGCAAGTGTCTTAACCCAGGTACTATTTCTTTGGCTCCTACGTTCACTTTAAATCTAAGTACATTTTTATGGAGAAGGGGGATAAATAAGTATAACATTATATTTCATTTATTTGCCTGAAAGTCTTCTTCAAGAGTTATTTAATTTCAGAAGACGAAATAAATATACAACCAATCCTAAAACTGAAAAAAAAATTGTTGAGTTACTTGGGGTCATTTGTGTTTTGCTATAATAGTAGATTCATGGCAAAATCTCTATCAACTGGAAATCAAAGTGAAAATTTTAGAACTTAATTTCTAATAAGAAATTAGGAATGTAGACATTTTCCCACTATCAAGTAAGATAACAAAGCTGGTTTATTTTATGGTAAACTGATGACACTGAATTACCTAGTTAGTAAACTAATCACTATTAATTTGACTGATAGGAAAATTAAGACGGCAGGAAATTCAATACTCAAATGATTTTATATCAATTTTTGAACCACATACATACTCAGTATCAGAAATTGTCAAATGATATTTTTGCACAAATACACACTTACATATAAACTGTATGATTAAATTATCTAATCTGATCCCATGCCATAATTTTTTTTCTCTTAGATGTATGTTCTTTATTTTGGATTCAGAATATTCAAATATTATGAATATTCATAATATTTTGATTCATAATATAACCCCTGCATCCCTAGATTGCTATGCTCTGTTGTAAAAGGTGAGTAGACTGGTATTTGCTTTGTAATTTCTATTTAATTCATGTATACTATAATTGCTATGAAGTCTGGCTTTCCAACTGGAACCTAAAGTTCTTTAACCAAAATAGAGGTCCAAATCAACTTTTCCTTCAAGTTCATACAATAGAATAATCTTATATTTAAACAATTTTGGATAGGGTCCATAAATAGATTGAATCATTTATTTTATCAATTCTTCATCTTTAGTCCATAGAATGAACTAAATGTACGTCCTATACTAGACCACAGTTGTGAAGCTCCTGACTTCTGGAATAAGACTTCTGGGATTAAATTCCAAACTGTATCCAACTGTTCAAATCAGGGCAAGTTACTTCATTATTCCAAGATTCAGTTTGCTTATTTGTAAAATGGGGGGTGTTGGGGGGGAGTAGCTGTGTCATAGGATTATTGTGAGATCAACCACTCAAGTACAAAGGCCTGCCTGGCATTTAATAATTACTCAATAAACGTTATTGCTTGTATAATTTTTCTTTGTTCCTCTAATACTTCAATCAAAAGCAAAGGGAAATTCCTTTGCCTCTGGGTCAACCAAAATCAAATTGGATAATCAGTGTGAACTGACTCGAAGTCATAAAATATTCTGGCTCTGAAGCCAAAATACCATCAAATTGAGGCAGCATGTTGGTGTAAAAAGCAGGAGAATTAGTGCCAAGGGAGTATTTTTAGCTCCAGTTTCTCCAATTACCAGCTATGTGACCTTGAATAAGTCACTTAATCATTGGGGTTCAACTTTCTCATATGTAAAAAGAAGGAATAACTACAGACGTGTCAGGGGAATTAAAAGAGATCATTTATAAAACATTAGAACTGTGACTGTTACATTGAGCAAGGATAATTTTCTTCACTTTAGAAGACAATAAGAAACAAAAAATAAGGCAACCAAAACCACCAGACACTGAGGTCATATCCCTCTCCTCTACAGACTCTCCCTGTTTCATCCTTTTTTTTCCTCTCTCAGTGGTGTTGTTGACAGTAGCTTTTGTGACCTTCCTCACCTGTATTTTTATTGTTTATGAGTCTATGGCATAAAGGAATAAAATATCACTTTTTTTTGTATTGCTAACACCTAGAAAGAGATACACCCAATTTAAGATATTCAAAAAGTGATTTTCTACTAATTTGATTCTTAACGAAAGATTATATTTTCCTAACAGTAAAAATAGGACAAGTTATATTTTTAAGCATGACTTTCCAAGAAAAACAGATTAGTAATTACAATTATTTATTTCACCAGATTACCTTCTGCCTAAAGATCTCCAGTTGCTTGATGTATGGGATTTTCATATTATAAATGCTATGCTAACATTCCAGAATCAAGTACATATCTCTTTTGTTAAGGGAGTAAAGACTTGGACTTACTGGAGAGACTTAAGCCATACAGCCATCTGGAAAGAAAACTTGGAATCGTGTAGAATGGCCAGAAAAGGGCGTTGGCTTCATAAATATGACTCTCGTACAGCTGTGTTGGAACAAAGCTGGCTGTGGATCAACCCCTATGCTTATCTTGCCTGTCTTCCTGGAAGAGTTTATATGTTAAATTGGCTACAAGAGACAGACAAGGATTTTAAAAGACAAGCAGAAGAGAAGATAGAATGTCATTTGAAACACATTTCCAGACTCCTTCTCAAGTGAAAACCCATATATTTAATTGGGTCCGCGCCAATAATGTTTAAGCATTTCTATCCATGATCAGATTGCTCTCATCTCTTCTTGTCTCCAGTCACATGTGAACCATAGAAGTCTGCACTGTCTAGAATACTGTAAGCAGAGAACTAGCCTTTATGCTCAAGCAGAACAGATTTGGGTAGAAGGTACTGGTTAACTCATAAACAATTTATAAACTGAAGCACTTAGCAATTCTTGATTAAAGGTTCAATTTCTTATAACGCTTTGCCAAAGAAATATAGAGTTTCATTGTTTTCAGTAACCATACTTCTGGAAATCTTGGTGAATTTAAAAATGGCAGTTATACTAATTTTTAATATTTTAATCATATTTTTTAAAATGGTTTATTTAATGTGCATGAAACGCCATATGTATCCTGTATATACATATATTTATATCATATGTCTAAACTTAGAAGAGACATTATTACACAAGATACTGGTTAGAAAATTAAGGATAATTTTGAAAAGTAAAAAGTAGTACTCAAACCTATAATATTGAGTGTCAGAAAATGAGTTGCATTTTTTCTTTAATACATAATTATACCTCCTCAGATTTTTACTCTTTCTCTTTTTGACAATAATGAATCAGTGAAATCAACTAAATTTTCTTTAAAGTTGCTTTTATCCAACAAGATAGTATATTGATCTGTCAATCTTATATATTTCTCCCTTCTCAATTAAGTATAACCAATTAAATTCCATTGTATTGAATTCCAGTGAAAGTATTATGATTAAATCAAATACCTTTAAAAATTCTGTTGAAAATCTGAAAAACAAAAAGTTAAAAGTAGACATGCCAATATACTTCACTCACTCAACTCTTCTCAAGATCAAATCTGGGTCTTTTAATTTCCAACACCTAGAATTAACCTCCACATCTGGTATAATCCCAAAAAATACTGGTCAAAGGAAAAGAGTGATAAAAAGTTTTGCTAAAATAAAAATACATTTGTTCAATATATGTTTGTAAATACAGAATTTATACTGAAATAATGGTAAATATATTAACGTTTCTTAATGTTTACCCTTAGTTACATAAGCTTAAAATATTTTCTAATGCTCTGTAATAAGCACATCTTAAGTAATAAGAAAATGATTAACTTGGGAAAGAAATAGGAGAAGCTTCCTAAAGCAATGGGTATATAGATTAAAAAAAAAAAAAGACATGAAGAAGAAAAAAGTTCCAAGTACTCCAAGGGTGAAAACAGTAAGTAGCTGAACTTAGTTTTATCACAAAATCAACTTTATTCATTTATTAAGAATTTCCTAAGGGATTTTTTAAAATAGCAATCAATGAAAAGATATTTAAAGTAGAAAAAAAGAAATGAATCACTTTAATTCAATCCAATAAAAGCTTCTATTTATTCTCTGAGTAATAGATTCCCTTTTCAGATCCTGCAAGACCTAGTCTCTGTAGTCAGCATAAAATGAAGTTGAGCAAGTATTTGTTGAATTTTAATTTAAACAGTTGTGGATCAGAATAATTTAACTCAATTATGATCAAGGACTCATGTCAGAGTGATAGCCTACAGTATTTAAGTTAATGATCCCTTCCCTCAGTGTGATAGTGAAAAGAACATTCTATAGGAGGTTAGAGTGTGTTTTTAAAGTTCACCATATAACTAACAACCATGAATTTCTCTGGGCCATTGTTTTATCATTTGATATCTGTAGTTAATATCTATCCCAGAGTTGATGAGCATTGAGGCACTATGTGTAAATTACTTAATAAATATAAAATGCTAAGATATTGAAAAACTCAAATCAACCCTAACGATATTATTTTGAAAGTCCTTTTCTATAGGCTGCATGAATTTTCTTTGTTGTTGTTCTTTCAAATTTGTACTGAGGAAACTTGGATCCACAAGAGTCTAGATGTTCACATGTGTTATAGGTACAGTTACCACACCCACCTTCAAAGTACCAATATTCCTCTATCACAATCTGCTGAATCTTTTCAGCCCATTCCCACCACACCTTAGTAACTTTTACTCTATGATCAGATCTAAAGATTTGTTTTTGGGTGGGGTGGGGGGAGATGGGATTGGGGAGGGTGGGAGGGATGCTGGGTTTACTGGTGGTGGAGAATGGGCACTGGTGAAGGGATGGGTTCTCAAACTTTGTATGAGGGAAACATGAGCACAAAAATATATAAGTCTGTAACTGTACCCTCACAATGATTCAATAATTAAAAATAAATAAATTTTTAAAAATATAAAAAATAAAGATTTGTTTTTATTGGATGTTGTCTCTTGACATGACATGACAGATATCATCTAGTATATGCCTTTGTCTGCCTGACCTATCTTGTTTAGCATACATCTCTTCAGTTCCATTCAACTTGGAACAAAAGAAAAGATTTCATTCTCTTTAATAGCTGGATTGCATTTCATTGTGAATAACTGTATCCCCTCATCTGTATCCACTCATCTCTTGTTGGGAACTTGAGTTGTTTTCTAGTTTTTTTGCTATTGTAAATAGCTGCAATATCTATAGATATGCACATATCTTTTCTAATTAGAATTTTTGTATTCTTTGAATAGATAACCTGGGAGTAGAAACTTTATATCAGAAACCAATTTTATTTGTAAAATCTTCAGAAGTTTTCTTACTTCTAACCATAGAGGTTAGAGCAATTTACATTCCAGTCAACAGTGACTGAGTATTACTTTTCCTCCATCCAACCTGTCAATACTTGTTTACAGCCTTTTTGATATGGGCCATTTTCACTAGTTTGAAGTGTATCTCATGAACATTTTCTTTATTTAATTTTAAAATCTCTGGTCTTGTGGCAAAGATCAGCTTTTTATGAGCCTATCTATATGTGAAAAGCAAAATGGAAGAGAAATAAATCAAGAAAATAATCTACTTTAAAAAAAACAGAGAGGGCTGGAGCAATAGTATAACATGTAGGGTGTTTGCCTTGCACGTGGCAGACCCGGGTTCAATTCCCAGTATCCCATATGGTCCTCTGAGCACCGCCAGGGGTGATTCCTGAGTGCAGAACCAGGAGTAACCCCTGTGCATTGCCAGATGTGACCCATAAAGCAAAAAAAAAAAAAGAGAGATCAAATTGATCACTTAAGTTTTATATGAAAACTATATATATGTATATATATATACTAAGTAGGTTCATAAAGAAAACTTTAAATCATTTTTAAAGCACAAATTTTAAGTTTATTGTTGATTTGATCTTAAGATTCTGAGATCTCATCTTCTATTTTATTGGTGCCTATACAAATGGCTTTGCTTTTTTTTTTTAATTTTATTTTATTGAATCACCGTGACAAAAGCTACAAAGCTTTCAGGTTTGTCTCAGTCATATAATGATCAAACCCCAAACCCCCATCTCTTTACTAGTGCACCTGTTCCCCCACCAAGAACCCCAATGTGCCCCCCTCTTGCCCCCCCTCCCAATGATCTTCACTTTATTCTCTCTATACTTTGGATGCATTCAAGATTTCAACAGAGAACTGACCATTATTATTTGGAACTTTCCCCCAACAATCAAACCTGACAAAAAGGCATCATTTGATAGTTTTTTTCCATTGCTGAGAATGAAGATTATAGGAGCTTGCACGGCCGCTATTGCGGCCACACGGTTTTGGGTTTCTGTTGTTTTAGCTCAGTTTATAGTCTAGATGCATTTCTATAAGTCTCTGGGTGCCAGAGGGGCTGTGTCGTGCGTGGATGCTCCGGATCTCATCTGGGCGGAGGGAGTGCTGGTAACACCTCCATCCCATGATGTCTTACGCACCACGTCACCAAAAGCAAGTACCTCTGGGTTGTGAGTCCTAGAAAATGGCGGACGCCACGTGGGTGCTGCTGCTCCTGTCACTGCTATCTGCTATCTTCCCGTAGAAAGAAAGCGTTGGGAGAGAAAATCCTTCCCCCCCCCCCACCTCCACCGTGCGGCATGCGATCGTAGCTCAGCTCACAGTCTAGATGCATTTCTATAAGTCTCTGGATGCCAAAATGGGTCCGTAGACCTCCCGGATCATAGTCTTTAAGGAGCAGAGGGGCTGTGTCATGTTCAGCTGCTCCGGATCTATAAATTATTTTTAAAAGAAGTAGAAGATACAAGAAAATTTTAAAAATTACAGTCATCGATTGAGAAAATTGCTATTGTGCAAAGGCTATTCTATCAAGGGCATTATACAAATTCAATACTATTCCTATCAAAAGTTCATTGGCATTCTTTAAAGATAAAGAACAAACAAGATAAAAATGCGATGGAATCATTAAAGATACCAAATAATCAAGCAATTCTGAGGGACAAAAATGTAAGAAATCACTTTATGTGGCTTTAAACTATAGTATAAAGTTATAGTACTTCATAGCAATGCAATATTGCAGTGAAAGCAAGCACTCAAATAAATGGAATATAGAGCCCAGAAATAAATCTTCAAATATATAGACACATAGTTTCTTGTCTCTATTAAATTGCTAAAAATGGCAGTTAACTTTCTTAAAATTAAAAGGAGTTAAGAGAATAGAATGGAGAAAGTAAACTCTTCAGCAAATGGAGTAGAAAATTTGAATTAGCTACCTGCAAAGTAAACTTGTAAAACCACAAACAAAATTTAATTCAAAATGAATTAAAGACATAAATATTACATCTGAAACCAAAAGCTACATTGAAGGGAGCAGCAAAAAATCTCTATGATAAAAGTTTAAGTGATGTCTTTGGTATTTAGATTTTATTAGCACAAAATCAGAAATAAAATGAGTGTTATATCAAACTAAAAAGTTTATATAGCAGAAGAAACTATCATTGAAACAAAATATTCTGTTGAATGGGAGAAAATATTTTCACACCATATATTTGACAGAAAGCTAGTATCCAATATAAATAAAGAGCCCATAAGCTAAATGAGAAATAAATAAACCCCTTCAAATAATGAGAAAAACTATTTAGATACTTCATCAAAAAAGACAAAAGAATGGCCAGCATGAGGATTAGTTTTGTAATACAAGAAATATCACTGAAAGTTACCATATTAGTTGCACCCTGCTCTTAAGTAATGAGAGTACAACTAAAAAACAAAACAAAACATCAAAAAATATAAAAACAAACAAAAAGCCTTGATTTAATTGCTACACCCACATTTTTGCAAAAAAACGCATAAAATGCACAATTAAGTAGTGAAATGCAGTAATTCAATATTAAAATATAAAATCAAATATATTGAGAAAAAAGATATATAATGCAAAACATATGTGCTGACTGGTTGAGCTCTACAAGAAGAAAACATCCAACCCCATCAAAAAATGGGGCAAAGAAATGAACAGAAACTTTACCAAGGAAGAAATACGAATGGCCAAAAGGCACATGAAAAAGTGCTCTACATCACTAATCATCAGAGAGATGCAGATCAAAACAACCATGAGATACCACCTCACACCACAGAGACTAGCACACATCCAAAAGAACAAAAGCAACCGCTGTTGGAGAGGATGTGGGGAGAAAGGGACCCTTCTTCACTGCTGGTGGGAATGCCGACTGGTTCAGCCCTTCTGGAAAACAATTTGGACGACTCTCAAAAAATTAGATATTGAATTCCCATTTGACCCAGCAATACCACTGCTGGGAATATATCCCAGAGAATCAAAAAAGTTCAATCGAAACAACATCTGCACATGTATGTTCATCGCAGCACTGTTTACAATAGCCAGAATCTGGAAAAAACCCGAATGCCCCAGAATGGATGACTGGTTGAGGAAACTTTGGTACATCTATACAATGGAATACTATGCAGCTGTTAGAAAAAAGGAGGTCAAGAATTTTGTAGTTAAGTGGATGGGCATGAAAAGTTTCATGCTGAGTGAAATGAGTCAGAAAGAGAGAGACAGACATAGAAAGATTGCACTCATCTATGGTATATAGAATAACAGAGTGGGAGACTAACACCCAAGAACTGTAGAAATAAGTACCAGGAGGTTGACTCCATGGCTTCGAGGCTGGCCTCACGTTCCGGGGAAAGGTCAACTCAGAGAAGCGATCACCAACTACATTGCAGTCGAAGGCCATGTGGGGGAAGGGAGTTGCGGGCTGAATGAGGGCTAGAGACTGAGCACAGCGGCCACTCAACACCTTTGTTGCAAACCACAACAGCTAATTAGAGAGAGAAAGCAGAAGGGAATGCCTTGCCACAGTGGCAGGGTGGGGTGGGGGGGAGATGGGATTGGGGAGGGTGGGAGGGACACTGGGTTTACGGGTGGTGGAGAATGGGCACTGGTGAAGGGATGGGTTCCAAACTTTGTATGAGGGAAGTATAAGCACAAAAGTGTATAAATCTGTAACTGTACCCTCACGGTGATTCTCTAATTAAAAATAAATAAATTTAAAAAAAAAAAATTAATTAATTAAAAGAGTGCAAGAAAATGTTTTATAAGTTCATATTTTAATAAAGAGGGCACCTATTCCTCTGTGAACTTCAAAAAAAAAAAAAAAAAAAAAAAAAAAAACATATGTGCTGATATAAAACAAAACACTTTTTGAAAAATCACTCCTTTAAGAATATTCAGATTCACATTGGGTAGGTATACAAATACATTAATGTTTAGCACCTTAATAGTCTATAATTATGCATTCATCTGTAATAAGCTACTTAATTTTATGAGTGGAGCCAAATTTAAATTTATTTCATTTGCTATTTACATATCAAAACTTCTAGCTCAGTGTTCTAAAACTCATATACCATAACAAAAAATAGATTTTTAAAAAGTTGAAATGCCATTTGCTATTTTGTGTGCAATGAATGTTAGGATTTTACAGTACAAGCTTTTGTTTTCCTGAATCAAAATAGTTTACACTCTAAACCATGCAAATATTGGCTGTAATGTTAGGACTTATTTAGAAATTTTGGATTTATTTGAAACCTAACCTAAATAAAACTGGAACTCACATAAACCCAAACCCCAAACATTGTGAATTTTTCTCTAAAATTTCACTTTGCTTTAAATTCTCCTTACATGAATAAGAATCCACAACAAAGCAATGCATTATCATAAATGTCAAAATATTTTAAATAGTTTTACCAGTTCTTTTAGAGAGAAGCAACTGTTTTCTTGTTACTGTTCTGTGTTATGTGCATATACTTACAAATCTAATTATATTATTTCTAGTTATGATCTTAAGTATAATAATGAAATAGGAATATAAGAAAAGTAAATCTGACATTGTCCAAAGATAGCCAGATTTTCATTTTTGAATAGCAAAGTTTACTTAAGAACACTAATGCAGAAATATTTTTACTTGACTTTTTATGGGGCCAAAGCAATAGCATAGTTGGTCAGGTAATTGCCTTGCACGCAGCAGACCTCAGTGTAATCCTTGCCACACCATATTATCCCTGGAGTTCTCAGAAATGATCCCTGAATGCAGAGCCAAGAGTCAGCCTGAGAACAACCAGATTTGGCTCCAAAACAGACAAAAAAAATTATCTTTACTTGTTTTATTTTAATGTTGCATCTTTTACTATTTTTGTCTCTTCTTATATTATCATAACTAGATTAAAACCCTATAATTTCTGTGGAAATATTATTTACATCTGTCTTCTGAGTTGGGTTAAGTGTCAAAAGTACTTATTAATACTAAAAATTGATGTTTTTATTAGCACTTTAGTATAGATGATTAATTTTTTTAAACACAAAGATATTAATATATATGTATTATTCTTTCTCAATCAACCTGACTATGGAATCCTTATTTATTAAAAAGAAATGTAATTTTTTGAATATGAGGAATATATCTTATACTCTGAAGCTGAGAGGACTTAAAGATTCCATAGATCAGCAATTTAATTTTACTCATGAGGAATTTTTCTCCTTGTTACTCCTAAGAACTCATGTGTAGTGAATCATAAGTTTAATGCTCTTTAGATTCTATATGGCTGCTCTAGAGTGCCAGAAACTTTAATAGAATATAACAAATAACAATTCAAAACAAAATGACTAAAACAATTTAAAAATTGTTTTAAAATACTAGGAATGTATTTTACAACAATTTTTAGCTGGTCTTTTAGTCTTTTTGTAATAATGTATATCATTTGTAAAATGCTATCTATTAAATAAAAGAATATCTATTAAATAAATATATTATTTAAATATCTTATTTAAAATAAAACTTATTTAATAGAATAATATTTAATAGAACATCTATTAAATAAAAGAATATCTATTAAATATTCTTTTATTTTCTGTTTTCTGACCTGAAAAGACATAGTCGGGTAGTTATCAATAGGTTACATGAAAATCCTGTAATATGGTCAGATTATATGTACTTTGGTAACAAAATCTTTTCACTCCACATAAGAGCATGTATTTTCATGCCATTTTTATCCCTTTAATACAGGCAGAATATTTTAATGGGTGAAAAATAATGGGTTTTCTCCTCACACTTATTCAACATTTTTCTTGAAGGAAAAACTAAGTGAAGTGATTCCTAATTTTTCTAGTAGAAACAATGCTTTTGTTAATGTTATTGTTGGTTGATTTGTGCTATAAATGTTAAACATATTTTAGCCCTTGTCATTTGTGGAGAGTCAGATTCAAGAGCTTTTTCAAGCATGGCATGCAGCCACAGCTGCTCTGGCCTGCAGGGAAAAATAAAAAAAAGAAGAAAAGAAAAAATCCCTCTTGATCTCTGAAAATTTAGCCACACTGCTCTCCTCTGTCATTTCTTGAGGTGGCAAGCTAAATAGGTTTTGTTTTGTTTTTTAGTTTTTTCATTTTTTCAAATCACTGTGAGATGCACAGTTACAAAGTCGTTCATGATTGAGCTTCAGCCAGTCAGACAGTGTTCCAACACCCGTTCCTCTACCTGTGCACAATCCCCACCACCAGTGTCCCCCCCAGTTTTCAGTTTTCATCCTCATCCCCACCACTTGCACTGCCTCCACAGACTATATCTCTAGCTTGATAACAAACTCTCTCTCTCTCTCTCTCTCTCTCTCTCTCTCATGTTAGTTTTAGGCATTGTTAAACAGGAGTTTTGCGTTTTGCATGTAATAATGCTTGCTGTTTCCCCTGCACCACACCTTCTCCCCCAACGCCCCCCCCCACCCGCCCTGAGCCTCACTCTGAGGACCAGGTACCATCATCACTGCCTAAACCCACCTCAAGCAAGAAAATGATACAAACTCGGCCTGGACCCCCTTTAGGAGAACCCTGACTTGTAGTCTGCATAAAGAATTTGACTTTCTTTCATTTGAATGTCCCCGTGCCCCTTGGCTTGGAGAAACATATAAAAACCAGCTTTCAAAGTCCAGCTCCAGGGCATAATTTTTTTTTTTTCAAATCAAGAGCAGAAACCAGTAGTCATAGTAAGTTTCCCACTAGCTTTAAGATAAAGACCATAGTGCTTTAGTGTTAAGTACCCTTTACATATTTGTGCAATGACCCCTTTAAAGAAATATATATGTAGGTGGGAGCTCTGAGTCCAAGAGCAAATACATTTTAAAGTTATTCTCTAAACTTAAATGAATGTATACTTTTCTGAGAGTATCTATTTCCAACTCAGGCAGCTATGTGCAAGGCCTGCAACTTAACCCCTATACTGTCTCCCTGTCCAAAATCAGATTTTTAAAAATCGGTTAGAACATGCATTATCATTTGAAAAATTGCCACCGATAATTTGAAAATCCTCAAAATATCCAACAATGAACGTTTTCCAAGTGACCAATGCATAATGTTATATAATAAAACACAGATAAATGAGCCATTTAAAGGGCAAGATAGCACAATTAATTTAAAAGGAACAGTTTAGAAAATGTGTTGGCTTGAGTTTAGGTTTCACATTGCAGCTGATACTTAAACAGTGTCTCCTCTGAGCTGGAGAGATAAACCAGAGTGTAGGATGCTTGCCTGGCATTAGGCTGACTCAGTCCAGTCCAAGGCACTCCATATGGTCCCGTGAACCCGCGGGTAGTAATCCCTGAGAGCAGAGCTAGTAAGAGTAAACTCTGAGCTTTACCAGATGTTGCCTGAGAACAACCACAACAGTAACAACAACAAAACAAGACAAATACTTGGTATTATTAAATAAACATTTAAGTCCACAATCATATAAAAGAGCTAAACTACACCCTTTTCTAATTACTTACCTGCGCGGGGTTAGTTCTCTTTATACACTACTTTAACCTTCACAACCTATTGCAAGCAATTAAATGCCAAAGTAGTCGCAGGAATCAAGTTCGTCTTATATTGACATAAAATATATCAAACATTTTTGCAAAACTGCTCAGCAAAATAGGTCTTCCCCAACACATTTGATTTTTTAAAAAATTAAACGATTTTTTTATAAAACAAGCTAGTGTCTAGATTAAAAATTAATGACTTTTATCATTGTTATCTTAAATCAATTTGAGCAATCAAATTTTAATTTATTTTATTTGCAATATAGCAAATATTCATACCCAACATTCACACGAGCTCATTTTGGAATACTCCATTTTTTTTAACTCAAAAACAATTAATTCCGAGAATAAAATGTTTGCAAACACATAAGCTGATGGAAAGAAAGTTACTCAAAGGTATGTGTATCTGAGATAGCACAGTGGTAAGGCATTCACCTTGCACACGGCCGACCTGGGTTCGATTCCTTCACCCCTCTCGGAGAGCCCTGCAAGCTACTGAGAGTATCTCATCCACACGGCAGAGCCTGGCAAACTATCCGTGGCGTATTGGATATGCCAAAAACAGTAACAAACAAGTGTCACAATGGAGACATTACTGGTGCCCGCTCAAGCAAATCGATGAGCAACGAGATGACATTGACAGTGACAGTGATAATAGTTGAGGCGGAGGAGTATAGTGGTTAGGCCCTTGCCTAACCTCCATACCGCTGGCCCAGATTGGATCCTCTGCACCAAACTAGGAGAGATCTCTGAACACAAAGCCAGGTGTAAGCCTTGTGTGCTCCAATATGTGCCACACCCCCAACCCTCACCTCACAAGGCTGAAGAGGCGGCTCAATCGGCTGAGCTATTCCACTCGAGGGAAGATAAAGTTATCCCTTTCTGCAATTTCCAAATATTGAACAATTTTTTTTCTGACAGTATAGACTAGGTAAAGAAATCACATTTTATTATTTTAAGTCAATCCGTAATATCAGACACTAACATTTCCAAGTAATAAGCGGGAGTATCCATGGCTTAGAGAGCCCCTACCTGGGCCAACATCTGGACACGAGCTAAACACACTGAGTGTGAATCAGGTAATTTTGATGTTTACAACTGACAACCCAGGCTATCTGTGATCTCTCCTCATGCAAGCAATTACCAGCCACACCACAGCCAGGGCTAAGGAAAACAAAGGGGTGAGACCTCCACCCTCTGAGCAAGCAGTGGAACTAAAATATGAATGACTAGCACAGACAGGAAGTGTCAAGTACAAGTGTCACAAGCACATGAGCACAAAGAAACCACAGCAAGCTCTGCCACTAGATTATGTGTGCCTCAACTAAAGAGTATAATACCCACAGAGAGGTTTGCCGGCCCACCACCAGAGGACAAATCTCAGTGAGCACATTGGCTGAGTGTGTGAGCACCCCAAATTGGTATACACCCCCCTGGCAAGCACCACAGCTAAACTGTGTGAGCACCACAGTCAAGCATGCATGCAATCCCTCGTCATCCAAACAGCATCAACAACCAGGCAGAGGAAAATCATCGTCGTCGTCATCATCATCATCATCATCATCATCATCCCACTGATCGTCGAATTTCTTTAGCAGTCTCAGTAGCACTCCATTTGTCCTAGACCTGAGATTTTTAGCAGCCTCTCTTTACTCGTCCTTCCCAACAATGCCACATTGGAGGCTCTTTCAGGGTCAGGGGAATGAGACCCATCATTGTTACTGGTTTTGGCATATGAATACACCATGGAGAGTTTGCCAGACTCTCCCATGTGGGCAGGAAACTCTTGGTAGCTTTCCAGGTTCTCCCAGAGGGAGAACTAGGCCATAAGATGTCCAGGAGCTTGGTTTTAAGTCTCTGGATGTTGGCCGTTGGTGGGATTACACGGCGCCATGAGCAGTCCCTGGGTGTGACCACCTAGCTACTGGAAAATGGGGAATCTGGGTGGGAGAGGCCCAGTCCGGATCTGAGCAGGCTTGGAGGTCTCAGCCCTGGGTCCCACACACCTGGTTCCTCTGCCGGTTCCTTCATGCGTGAGGCTCATCTGAAAGTGTGAAAAGGGGCCTTAAGCATGGCTGTGGTGAGGCTCTGGAGGTCTTCAGCTGTGGGAGCTCTGCTTGGGGCGGGGAGGGAAGCTGGAGCCCTCCTTCTACCTCTCAGAGGGTCCCCGGGGAAGACAGCCACGCGTGTGGGCTAGAGACTCTCTGCAACCAGCAGAGGAAAATAAAAACATAAAACAAAATAAAAAGAGTAAGTGGAGTGTAAGAGATAATAAGTTCTACTTGCCTTAAGCTAGGAATTTATTTTGTTCATCTACATATGAAGGATGAAAATTCTGGCGATTTTCTTTTACCAAGCCTCAAAAGAGCAACAAGCAATTTTCCCCTAAATCTCAGAGTACGAAAACAGTCAGTTATGGGCTGTGATGTTTTTGTAGCAGGCGTGGCAAAAAAAAAATGCCAGGAAGGCCAGGAAGGGCTCAAAATGTTCCCGGAATAGAATTTGTGAAAGAAATAATCAGGAGAATGAAGAAAACAATTCCCTGGCCTCCTTGACAAATGCCGGACATCTGGTCACTTTAATGAAACATATGGATCCTAAACATTAGTTGAGTGCTCCTTCTGTTCTTCATACAGAAACTTTAGAACTCAAGAGACTACCATTTCTTATTTAAAATAAACAGAAAACAACAGAATACTTTGTACTATAAATTTCATGGTAGAAATTGAAGGTACAAATGTGATTTTAAGAGATATATACTTTTTATCAGTCGGGTTTGCATTTCATGACAAATTTTTGTTCCAGGTTATTAGAAATGGTATCTCCCATAGACATAAAAATGAGGTTGTCTGTAAACAAAGGGGATGGAATTTCTAAGGATTAGCATTATTTTGTGGGATTAATAATAAGAATGCAATAGAGCAGGTTGAGGGGCCACTTTTTAATCTTAAAATAGGCCGAAGTTGGCCAACCAATCTTTAGGCACAGATACAGTCAAATAAAGACTATATCTAGTTAAATCAAAGAAAAAAATACTTATTTTACACAGATGTAGGTAAAACTTTAGGGCTTACTTAATAATCAAGGTATGTTCACCATTCTTACAAGTAAGTTCTTGAAAAGACACATCTGGAGAATAATAGATCCTGGGGAGGTTTAAGTTTCTTTCAGTTCCTCTTCACTGATGAGCTAAAAGATGCTTACAGTGAAACAGCTCAAAACGGAAAATTGACAAAAACTTACCATCTTATTCGAGAAAGCATCATGCCTTGTATCCTTTACTAACTGTCTCTACCTTTCCAGCTATTCCTTTCTGTTGTTTTCTATATATGCCTTAAACTATTGACTGGAGCAATAGCACAGTGGGTAGGGTGTTTGCCTTGCATACGGCCAACCTGGGTTAAAGTCCTCCATCCCTCTCAGAGAGCCCAGCAAGCTACCGAGAGTATCTCACCCATACAGCAGAGCCTGGCAAGCTACCCGTGGTATATACGATCTGCCAAAAATAGTAACAACAAATCTCATAATGGAGACGTTACTGGTGCCTGCTCAAGCAAATGGATGAACAACCAGATGACAGTGCTACAGTGCTACCTTAAACGATAGTGGATAACCAAAACAAACATCTAAAGTGGGTTTGCTTTGCAAGAGAGGTGAAAAACATTTATTCAGCATTGTTTACTCAAGTGCTTTTATGTAGATTTGATCATCAATCCATCCTACCTCTGCAGCTCTTCTCTCCTCCTCCTCTATCTTTTCTTTCATTTATGCAGGGTGACAAAGATAAGAAAGGGTTTATTTTCTTTCCCATGGCAGCTGTTCCTGGCCCGCTGAAATTGCACTGACACAAGGAGGAATTATAAACCAAGGAGTCTGAAGTCCCACACTGATCTTTGTGCGCTTTGAAAAATGAAATTTTAGGAAGTAAATCTACTATAACTGTGTCAGTTCAACCTTAGGAAGGTCCTAAGGCAAAAAATGACACACACACAAACACATACGCCTACATATGTACTTTATACTTACATAGGTTGGGAGGGTAGAATTTTAATCTAATCAATTTGAAAAAAAATTGGGAAATATATGCTTACATATAGAGAGAGATGGATGCTATATTATAAAGGTAGATTGATAGACATATTTCATAGACTTGAGAAAGACTGATATTTTATTCTAATATCAGTGAATAGACATTATTTCAATAATTGAAAACTGCCTTGTGTGAAATATGAAAATTTTTATTTCTTTTTCACCATAACAACTTCTTTACCACTATCTCTTATGAAACAATTTAAATTATGCAGTTGACAACAATTTGATGTGCATTCACTTGATATTATAGATATTAATCTTGTGAGTTATTAGAAGGGAAGGAGGATGTGTAGGCAAGCTAAATAAAAGGAACAAATTTATGATGACATATGGAAACTAAACTTTTGATGGAGATAATAATGCAACATATACAGATATCAAAATATTTACTCTTGACACCTATATAATATTATGAAGCAATGTTTCTTTGATAAAATGAATGCAAACCAAATTTTAAAAAGTTAAAATTGAGAGAACATATATAGATAAAGTAGTTTTTAATTTTATTATATTCTATGTAAATTAAAATGGTACTGGGGCCAGAGAGGGTATGGGGTAGGAAACTTGCCATGCATAAGCCAACCTGGGTTGGATCCTGTCACTAAACCAGTCCACTGAGGGGCTAGGAGTAATTTCTGAGCACAGAGCCAGGGATAAACCCTGGCCACTGCAGGGTGCTCTTCCCTTCAAAAGGAAAACCTATCATGGCATTCTCCATTGTTTCTGAGAAGACTTCGGGTTTCCATGTTTTAAAGACTTAATTGTTGTTTAACTGGATAATTTAAATTATTTTCCTACAAAACAGACATTAATGAGATCATCTGGCCTTTGTTATTTTCCCTCTGACTTAACATGATATTCTCCAGTTTTATTCCAGTTACAGTCAACTTGAAGTTTCTATCTTTTTCTTATGGCTTAGTAGTATTTCATTGTGTATGTATACCATGGATTATTTATTTATCTGTCATGGGACTCTTGGTTTGTTTTCATACTCTAAGTGTTGTATTTAATGTGGCAATATGTGTGCACACATCTTTTCAAATTGCTTTCATGTTCTTAGTATCAATGCTAAGAAATTAGATCACTGAGATATATGGAAGTTCTATTATGAGCTTTTTAAAAGGTATCCATACTGTTTTTCACAGAGGCTGAACCTTATATCATATGAGGGTTCTTTTTTTCACCACACTCAGGTAAACACTGGTTATTTCTAGTCTTTTTTAATTTATACCTAAGAATGTGATTTATGCCAGAGAATGTTCTATAAATATTGGGGAAGAATATATATCCAGTTTTTTTTTGGAGATGTCTATGATCTAAGCTCTGTCAGTTCCTCAATAAATCCACTTATCATATTGCTGATATTTTATCTGGTTGATCTGTCCAATAGTAAATGGAGTGTTCTGGAGGAGACATGGGCTAAAAAGAAGTAAAGTGAAATGCATGATACCATATCAACAACAGTATTGTCAACAAGGAGGAGGAAAAAGAGGGGGAGGAGGAAGAGGAGGAGGAGGAGGAGGAGGAGGAGGAGGAGGAGGAGGAGGAGAGAAGGAGAAGGAGGAGAAGGAGAAGAAGAAGAAGAAGAAGAAGAAGAAGAAGAAGAAGAAGAAGAAGAAGAAGAAGAAGAAGAAGAAGAAGAAGAAGAAGAAGAAGAAGAAGAAGAAGGAGAAGGAGAAGGAGAAGAAGGAGGAGGAGGAAGAGGAGGAGGAGGAAGAGAAGAATAAGAAGAAAGAACAGGAAGAGAAAGACAAAGAAGAAGGAGAAGGATAATAAAGAAGAAAGAAGGATAAGAAGAAGGAGAAGTATAAGAAGAAGGAGAAGGAGAAGAAGGAGAAGGAGAAGAAGGAGAAGGAGAAGGAGAATAAGAAGAAGGAGAAGGAGAAGAAAAAGAAGGAGAAGGAGAAGGAGAAGGAGAAGGAGAAGGAGAAGGAGAAGGAGGAGAGTAGTAGAAAAGTGCCTGCCATTGAGGCCAGCAGGAAGTAAGGGGTGGATCGGGGATATTGGTGGAGGATAGTGGACAATGGTGAAAGGATTGCTTTTGGTCTGGTTACTCATGATTGGAGGCATCTCTTTATCACAATTTATTTTTATAACAGAATGTAACTCAAATCAACTAAGTGCTCCTTTGTGTCTTATCCAACTATTCACTAGGTTAGAGGGGCAGTGGGAACTGTATAAGCTGGGGGTGAGGGACTAGCCAATGGGCACTCTCCTTTGCAGTCAGTCTTGCTGCCTGCTCACGGGGAGGAAATCCGAGCTGGAGTTCTCCAGGCTATGTGAAAGAACCTGCTGCGAAGAGGTAACTGGCTTTCTGGCTGTGCCACTTTGCAGCCAGTTTAGCTGCTCAGTGGGTTGGGGAGGCGACACTCTAGCAACAAAGTGCTCTGATTGTGGGAATAGGACGCCTGCCAGATGAAGAGGGATTTTCTAATGACTTAGGCTATCCTAGGGTTACCATATGACCCCACAATCTAGAACCCTGGAACAAAGGCTTTGTTGAGTTTGGGGAAACTCTCTGACCCTTGTAACTCTACCCTAGAGGAATGTTCCTCAAAGTGAGTGGACAGTATCATCCTTCTGGGTGATGCTGAAATGCGCAGGGGTGCGTGTAGCCTCAGGTTCATTGGGGTGTGACTCACTTTCTGCTTGTGTGCTTAAGGAAGGTATATTTTCTCGAGGGAAGGTTTTGAGTGTTGTTGATCCTTTTTTTTTTTCTGAAAATAGAGAATAGCTCAAATAAGTTTGGAATTTTTCTCTTAAAAACTGACACTCAAGGGCTGGAGTGATAGCACAGAGGGTAGGGCATTTGCCTTGCACACGGCCGACCTGGGTTCGATTCCCAGCATCCCATATGGTCCCCTGAGCACTACCAGGAGTAGTTCCTGAATGCAGAGCTAGGAATGACCCCTGTGCATCACCAGGCCAGAAGTGACCCCTGTTCATCGCCAGATGTGACCCAAAAAGAGAAAAAAACCTGACACTCAAATACAAGTCTATTTATATTATTCAGTGTTATTGGTGGCTTTCTGTTTTGAAGAAGGGGGTATACTTGGTGGTGCTCAGGGACGACCCTAAGCTCTCTGCTAGGGGGTTCCTCCTAGTGATGCTAAGGGTACTACGTGGTACCAGTAATTAAACTGGGGCCAGCTACATGCAAAGCAAACATCGTAACCCCTGTACTACCTCTCTGTTTTCTCGATGTTAAGAAAGTACAATTTAGGTGCCAGAGAAATACACCAGAGAAAGCTCTTGTCTTGCAGCAGCTTGATTTCAGTTTGACTCTGGGGCCATGTACAGTACCTTGAATCATACCAGAAGTGATCCCTGAGCATAGAATTAGGAGTAAGATCTGAGCACTTATGGATGTGGCCCCCAAACCAAAAACAATACAATTTTTAAATTTACATTTATGAAAAGTTTAAGGATTTTTTTTTGGTTTTGTTGTCATTTATTTACAACAGTTTGTTGATTTACTTGAATATACAGTAAACATCTAGATAAGTCTGGCCAGCACTTAAGTTTTCAATAATACTTTGACCAAAAATGAAAGTTGTAAAATCTTCTAGTTTCTAAGGCAGAGATTTTATTAAAGTCACTTGGTAAGGAAAAAGTCACAGTACTGGAAGCTTTGTCATACACAGGGTTAAAAACCATGAAAAGTGGGTAAAGTTAGGCTGGATTGTTTTGTTTTTTTCTCACAATGAAATATTCTTAAAATTAGTCAAATATAGATACCACAAATATAAAGAATACCACAAATTCCACAAATATAAATTTAACGATAGGATGATCAATAAATTCAACGAAAAACAGTTCTGTTTATTTTACATCCAACATTCGGTCCTTTACTTTTGGGGCTACAAGCAGTTTGATGAGGAAATTTTTATATAGTTTAGTACAAGTATCTCACAAATAAAGGAAACATCCTCCCTCTGCATAGTAAAAAGCAGGATCAATAATGATCCCAGATTATCAATCACTAATATCATGTTGAGTCCCCAAGAACAAATAATTTTTCTATAGGTAAAACATAATTTTTAACAGATAATTTAAAAAAGTATTTTTGGACAGCTTATTGAGGTATAATGGAAAAATAATAAACACACAATGCACAATTTGAAAAGCTCGACATGTGGCTTGTCTCATGAAATAATCCCACGGTAATATAACAAACATTTTTCCTGACTCAACCCTTTCCCACTGACCCTGCCTGCTGCCCTCACTCAGGCGACAGCTGATTTACTCTCTGCTCCTATCAATTAACTTGCAATTTATGAATTTTTATATATGCAATTATATTGACTATCTTTCACTGAGAATAACACTGTGGAGGTTTGCCTCCACAGTGCATTAATTATTAGATGCATTAATACTTTGTTCATTTTTATTGTTAAATAGTACAATACACCGCAACTTGTTTATTCATTTCTGAGTTATGCATTTGGTTTGCTTCCAGTTTGTGGCTATTACAAACAAATTTACCATGAACATTCATCTGCAAGTCTTCATGTGAACATATGTTTCATTTTGTTTTGGCAAATACCTAAAAGTGAAATGGCTGTGTTATATGGCAGATGGACATTTAAGATTATTAATATACATATATGTATATATATAAATTTCTACAAAGTGGTTTAATGTTTTGCATACCAAGTGTTTTGAAGAAGTTGCAAGTTTAATACAAAAAATGTATAAAAGTTGCAACTCTTCCAAAACACTTGGTATGGTCAACTATTTTTATTTCTTTTAGCCAGACTAATTAAGCAGCATTTAAGACATCTGTTTAATATTTCTGCCATGTGGCTGCCCAGTTTCCATGAGTTTCTTAGAATTTTCACAATGACTTTGCAATGAAAATCTAAGAATTTCTCACCAGGAGGTTCATTCTTTTAGAATTTTCTCCTCAATATCTAGCCACTCTGAAAGTTTCTAACCCTCTCCTGTGATACCACAAGTTAAGAAGTTTGCTTTTCGGGGCTGGAGTGATAGCACAGCGGGTAGGGCGTTTGCCTTGCACGCGGCTGACCCGGGTTCAAATCCCAGCATCCCATATAGTCCCCTGAGCACCGCCAAGGGTAATTCCTGAGTGCATGAGCCAGGAATGACCCCTGTGCATTGCCAGGTGTGACCCAAAAAAGCAAAAAAAAAAAAAAAAAAAAGAAGTTTGCTTTCTACTTGGATTAGACTTAACCCAAGTAATTATGCAAACTAACACATAGATCTGATTCACCCTTCAAGGGTTGAATTACTACCAGATTCTACCTGCTTTTGCTTACTTTTCAAGTATTTATAATAAATTAATAATTATAAATAAAATTATTTTTATTCGATCATGGTATTTCCCTGCCCCTTTGGTTAGCACCTACTTTTTCTTATCCAGGACTATTAAAATAAATTTTAACTATAATGGAGGTTTTTTTTTTTTTTTACCACCTGTTACCTACTTCATTGACCATAGGGAGAGTTAAGTGTGTACCAATTTATAAAAATAGTTCATGTAAGTGACTAATAAGTAATTTTTATCAGGGTGAAAGATCTTTTCACACTCGTATGTGAAATCGTTGACTTCGCGAGGCATTTATTTAATCAACGCCACATTTCTAACTTCAACATGCACAGTTAGCATTCTTTTTCGGAATTAGTGAAGTTGAATGCCTGTGATGTTTTTCGTGAAAAGTTATGTTAGCAACGACATCGATCATAAGTTATGATGCTTTGCATGAGGTCTGATTTAAAATTCACATAAGTAATAGGCATTAATATGCATGAAAAAAGTAGAACTTGGGGGACCTGAAGATAGTATAGATGTTAAGGGACTACCTTACATATGCCTGACCCTGTACAGTCCCAAACACCTCATGGTTTCTCAAGTATCGAACTTGAAGAACTTGAATATTACAGGAGTGTAGCTGAGAAATGGCTCCTCCACATAAAAAATAAATACATAAAAAGCAGAATTTTTGTAAAACTTTTAGAAATACTAACAAGTCAGTCAGTGGCCATAAAAGAGCAAAGACATTATTTTCTATGTACTTATTCAAATTAAAGCTCAATTATCGTTTTAAAAATATCATTTTCTGATCAATTCCCTGGTATTGTTTAACGAAATGCTTGCTTGAAGGGGCCAAAAAAGGAAAGGTTCTGACTCAGAGAGTACAAATGATGAGCTGTTCTGCATCTGGCTTTAACTTTGGAAAAAGAGCCCTTGTGCCAGGGAGATCCTGGAATTTACAGTGTTTTTATAAGTTAAAGTGGTCAAGTTGGCTCAAATAAGAACTATAGCCAAATTTATAGGAAAATGTGTCACACCAGCCTTCCAAGTTACCACTCAGAAGATATTATGTGAACTCAAGCTGTCAGTTCAGTGTACACACACACACACACATACACACACACACACACAGATAGACACACACATATATGCACACGCGCACACACACACACATGTTGCTATTCTGGTAGAGTTTGGAGGTGATTGTAGAAGAAATAATATATAGACTCATAATGCGAACACTACCCCAATGCCTTCTTCAAATCTAGAAGATCGTAATTTCTATATTTTTATGCTACATTAATCACAAATTTTATTACTTCATTCAATTTAGTCCATTCAAATTGATAATCACATACAATATTATATTTACATCAAGAAATACTAAAATCACAAGTCCTGGCTCCCTTTTTAGTGAATTGGGATGTATATAAATAAATAAATTTGTTTATATAAATAAATTCAGCACGCTATGATGGCCTAAACAATACAATAGAGGCAAATATCAACTAAATATCAATTCAGGAAATGTCTGAATCTAGACTAGGATGCAAATGATGCACTTAAAATTTCATGAAGGGAAGAAGGGAGAGAAGGCGGAAAGACACTGAGAAGAAAGAAGGGAGAGATCAAGTTTTACCCTCTCCTTCCTCAAAAAGGAAACTAGAGTATTCAGACATTCAACTACCTGGGGGCCGGAGAGATAATACAATGGGTAGTGTGTTTGCCTTGCACAGGGCTGACCTGGTTCCACCCTCAGTAACACATATTCTCCCCTGATCTCAGAGCCAAGAGTAAGCCCCGAGCACCACTGGGTTTCTCCCCCTACCAAAAAAAAAAACCAAAAAACAAGTTCGAACTGCCTAATCTAGTATAGACCAAGAGTCAACTTTCTTATCCATCACCCCCAAATTTATCCCTCCTTTACCCATTTTATCTACCACCATACTGTCCTCCTTTCTGGTATCAAACAATCTTTTTTTTAATTTATTTTTTTTATCTATTTAACAGATTAGTTCATTTGCTTTATTTTTATATACTCTACATAGCAATTAAATCATATGCTATTTATTTTTCTCCATCACTCTTATTTCACTTCGCAATAATACATTCAATCTACATTCATACTGTCACATATGTCATAGATTTCTTTTTAAAACCTTGAAAAGAATTCCAGTGTGTGTGAGCATGGGCATGATATCTTCTTTATGCAAATTATTGAGCTCTGAGCATGTCCATTGTTTACATATCTTGGCTATTATGACAATTGTCACATAAATGTTCATTGTTTTTGCATTTTCATATTTCTTAAATAAGTACCAGAAGTGGAATAATTAAAGCATGCAATATTTCTAGTTTTCCCCATTCCTTTTTATAAATTAATGCTGTTTCAATGAATTTCCAACAATTTTTTTGCTCTTTCCAATCATTTTATTTTTTTTAATTTATTTTTTAATTAGTGAGTCACAGTGAGGGTACAGTTACAGATTCACACATTGTTGTTCTTGTTTTTCCCTCATGCAATGTTCAAGAGCCCATCCATCCACCCGTGTCCGTTCTCCACCACCAATGAACCCAGTATCCCTCCCACCCTCCAACAAATTTTTTTAAAAATAACCACAGTTGGGGCCAGAGCGATAGCACAGCTGGTAGGGCATTTGCCTTGCACGCGGCCGACCTGGGTTCGATCCCCGGCATCCCATATGGTCCCCCAAGCACTGCCAGGAGCAATTCCTGAGTGCAAAGCCAGGAGTAACCCTTGAGCATCGCTTGGTGTGACCCAAAAAGCAAAAAAAAAAAAAAAAAACCCACACAGTCTTGTTTATAAATGATATTAATAGTCTTCAATAAATGCTGACAATTGAGACTTTTTCTCTATACACACACAAAATGAGTAACTGGATCATTAAGCTATGTTTAGATTTGTTGCTGTGATTGTTACAGCTGTGGTTGTGATGATAACGTTGGCAGGACACTGCTTGGGCCGTACCCTTCATGCAGTGAAGATCAAATCCAGTGCTCTACTACTTGAGCCTCATCTTCAAGCTCTTTTTTTCTTTTACTTTCTGTGGAGTCTCTTTCCTGCTTTTGATAATAGCAGCACCAATTTACATCCCCACTGAGAGTATTTAAGGGTTCACTTCTCACCACATTCTCACCAACTCTAATTTTTTGTGTGTGTCTTTCATATTATAGCAAGTGGGAGATGGGAGGTGATAACCTAAAGTGCTTTTAACTTGCATTTGCTTAATAGGTTATGATGAATATCTTTTCAGTGCTTGTTGGTGTTTATTATATCTTAAATGGGGCAAAGTATTTTCAGACTCTGTTTAATAAGACTGGGTTTTTGTTGCTGTTTAATTGAATGAGTTTTCCTTTTAAAAAAAAGTGTCATAATATTTTGTAACCATGCCACACAAAGAACCTAGAGCTAAGTTTTAAAAGCTTATCGTAACTCACATTATTATGAAATTTATTTAAAATTAATACTGTCATAACGTTCAGGCTTCTGTTCCAATCACTGCCAACAGCATCCCTGCAGTCTCCTGGACTAAAAGCTCTGACATCACTTTTGATTCTGCGCTCTTTTGCTCATTATGAGTAATTTACTAGAAAGTCCATTTGCAACCTCTTATATAAAACTGTTTTGATCATCCTAATGGTGATTAATGTCTCCCTCATCTATATGATTTTAATTCTTTTACCTTTATTGTGCACTTATAAAAGTACAACTTGTATGATAGCTGTAAAAGTATCTGTCTTCTCTACTAAGAACATGGAAATTGCATATTCAATTTTTTTCACCCACATAATACCAAGTTCTTCACATATGAGAATTTAACTTTTACCAGTGCTTGACAAGTAAAATGTACACAGCATGTACGTAGTAAGCAATTAAAAAATGTTCCTCTGCTTCTTTTAAACTTAAGATCCAATTATCTTAGAGGACTGTTTGCATAAATCATTACCTTCAGTATAATTTTGTAGAAGCCTACCACATTACATCAAGTGTAATATATGTTCTTAATTTCTTTGCCAAAAATACCTTTGATAATATTTTTACACTGAACATATTTATCACTAATATGTTTATCACCAACTCTTAAACATGTACTCTGGTCTAGGCAGAGTAAAATTCCAACTATCTACTGTATGTTACTGTATACAAAACTGTTTTGATCATCTTAATGGTGATTAATGTCTCTTTCATCTATATTAATTTAATTATTTTACCTTTATTGTGCACTTATAAAACTACAACTTGCATTATAGCTGTAAAAGTATCTGTCAAAAAAGATTCTTTTTGATATAATTTTAATTTTAAAATTAAATTTAAATTTAACCCACACAATACCAAGTCTTCACGTATGCAAATTTAACTTTTACCAGTGTTTGACAAGTAAAATGTATACAGCATGTACATAGTAAGCAATGAAAACATGTTCCTTTGCTTCTCTCAAACTTAAGATCCTGTTATCTTAGAGTAATTTACTAGAAACTCAAGCAATAGGCATTACTACAATCATTATTCTAACATTTTGGGTCAAAATAGGATGCCCTATTTTTATGCTTTCTAAATTTAACCAAGCATTCTAGGTATGACTTTGGCCCCACCTCTTCTGTGACACCTTAAAAGATCATTTTGATCCTCAATGATGACCTCCTTATGCTGACTTAATCCACTAATTTTTGTATAGGATAGATTAGTCTACCAGCCACAGTACTTTCAATAGGAGACACTTGATGAGGTGCATGAAAATGTAAGAATTGCTACATGAACACAATATAACACAAATATTATTAACACTTACAAATTTATTTATAAAGTGAAATTGCTAAAAACAAAATAGTGCCAACAAATAACTCTTTAGAAAGGATTTTCTAACATTTTGCATGTTTCTACAATAATTATAAACATTTTTACTTCCCAAAGGAAATCAAACATTTATTGTGTTAGTCCCCATTCAGATAACTTTCACAAATTCTTTATATTGTGATGATACTCTATAATTTTTGATGGTCTAATTTTTATAAATCCTTAATCTAATCAAGGGGATAAACAAGAAAACTATTTTAAAATTCATTTTAAAACTAAGTAACATACAGCAGCATTTATATGCCAAAAACAGTAACAATAAGTCTCTCAATGAGAGACATTACTGGTGCCCGCTAGAACAAATCAATGAGCAATGGGATGACAATGACAGTGACATAAGACTTCAACTATGATTCTTGAAATCTAATATAAATTCACCATGCTACTGTGCTCCAAACTGTTGATTAGTTCAATGCATCTTTTTCGCAGGGCTGAGGGGAATATACCCAGAAATTCTCAGGGCTATTCCTGGCTGTGTGCTTCGAAGTGACCATTGGCAGCATAACAGGGGGCCATATATAGTCTGGGAATTCGAAACTGAGTCTGAAGGTTTTAAATCAAATGCTTTATCCCATGTGTCTCTCTGTCCTATTCAGTGCAACTTGTTCTTGGTCTACGTTGAAATGGTTTTTCTTCTCACAGTACCAGAGACGAGCCAGATCTTGCTAGACTTTTAAGGCATCTTGTGTGTCTATTAGCATTCTGTCAGCCAACGTACATGAGAGTCAAACTCAATATCAATGGAAAGCGAACATTTCCTGAAAAATAATCCAAACTATCACAGACGGAATCTCATTCCCCTGACCCTGAAAGAGCCTCCAATATGGCATCCTTGGGAAGGCCGAGAAGAGAGAGGCTTCTAAAATCTCAGGGATAGGACAAAAGTAGAGGTTACTGAGACCGCTGGAGCAACTCAACGATCAATGGGATTTCGTGATCACAGATGGCTAAACTTGTGTTCTGAGGATGGGCAGGCATAGTGGTTATCCATTAAGAAAATAATCACCAGGAAAGATAAGATTTAAAAAAATAGTTTCAAGAAAAAGCTAGCGGATAAAGAAACTATGGTATATCTACTCAATG
Source organism: Sorex araneus (assembly GCF_027595985.1). Taxonomy (NCBI): domain Eukaryota; kingdom Metazoa; phylum Chordata; class Mammalia; order Eulipotyphla; family Soricidae; genus Sorex; species Sorex araneus. The sequence goes on from NC_073303.1 coordinate 216,007,303, forward strand.
AAGTACCTCACAGACATTAAGAAAGATGAAGGGATGAAATTTGCTTATACATGTATAGCAAATGAAGAGTATCAGGCTGAGTAAAATGGGTCAGAGGGAGAGGGACAGACACAGAATGACCATACTCATTTGCAGTATGTTGCAGTAAATAAAAAACAGTGTGAGAATAATACCTAAAAACAATAGAAATGAGGGTCAGGAGGACTGGTCCATGGTAGCGAGTTTGCCACAAGTGGATGGGGTGTAATTAAAACAAAAGTAGGGACCACTATGACAATGATAGTTGGAAATGATCCGTCTGGACAAGAACTGAGTGCTGAAAGGAGGTAAAGTGATAGGCAAGATGCCCTTTCAGTAGCAGTATTGAAAACCACAGTGCCTAGAGGTAAAAAAAGAGAGAGAGAAAGAGAGAGGGAGAGAATAGAAAAAGGAGAAAATTGTCTGCTGTTTTCGCCAAAGAGGCAGACTGCCATGCTTACAATAAAAGTAGGCTGAGGTGGAGAGGACCTGGAAGAAACCAGGAGATTAGTGGCATGACGTGAACCCTGATGGAGGAACAGGTATTGGAACAATGTATGGCTGAAACTCAATCATGAGCAACTTTGTAACTGTACCTCATACTAAACAATTAAAAAGTTTAAAACTGGACTGGAGCAATAGCACAGGAGGTAGTGCATTTGCTTGCACATGGCCGACCCGGGTTCGATTCCTCCATCCTTCTTGGAGATTCCAGGAAGCTAATAAGAGTATCCCTCCCATATGGCAGGCCTAGCAAGCTATCTGTAGCGTATTCGATATGCCAAAAAACAGTAACAATAAGTCTCACAATGAAGATGTTATTGGTGCCCACTCGAGCAAATCGATAAACAACAGGACAACAGTGCTACAGTGCATTTTTTTTTAAAAAAAGAAAATGCTAGAGATAAATATTAGAGAAAAAATATCTGATGACATGAGGCAGTAAAACCGTTGTTTTTAATAGTATAGCATTTAAAATGCAGATTTGAATTATTTGAATTATAATTCTGTCACAGGCTGTCTGAATGGCCTTAGATAAAGTAGTTTTAAAAAGCCTCCTAGAAAGATGCCCAGCTTAACTCCTTTTGGGTTCGCCAGACTGAGAATCTCATTGCCAAAACAGCCAGTTATGACCATGAGTCTCTCAAAGCCCCACCTTGGAATCATTTTGCCCCTTAGTTCGTAAAATTAGCTTAGGCACAGCAAGGCATACATTGTGTGCCTTTGCCATCTAAATTTCTAGAATTGGCCTCACTATTTCCTTTCTGAAGGAGGCTAAAGTTATTTTAGTATCTTTATATAATTGCCTTAGAACATTTCAACGTTGATCTAAATCACTGTATGCATTTCTTACCATTTTTATGTGATTGGCTTAAACTATTTTGTAGACAATTTACTTTTCCCCCAAATCTGGTATATGCCATCTCAGACTAATCTACAGAAAGCAGAAGTTTTCTGCCTGATCCCGCCCAGATAGGAAGGGTCCCCTGAGAATGGTAGACAGGTTTCTCTCTCTTTGGAGGCCTCCACTGTGTCAGTCTGACCAGTGAACTTTCTTTCAACAAACTGATTTGTCCCTGCCTAAATCGTCTCGCTACTGATAATTTTTTTACCCTATATGAGTTTCCAAGCTCCCAGAAGACATATTATAGCCTACTTCTCCCTCTGAGGGAACCTGGCAAGCTACTGAAAGTTTCCTGCCTACATGGGAGAGCCTGGCAAGCTCCGCATGGCATACTCATATGCCAAAACCAGTAACAAGCTGGGTCTCATTCCTCTGACCCTGAAAGAGCCTCCAATGTGGCACTGTTGGGAAGGATGAGTAAAGAGAGGCCTCTAAAATCTCAGGGCTAGGACGAATGGAGACATTACTGAGAACGCTCAAGAAAATTGACCATCAACGGGATGATGATGATGATGATGATGATGATGATGATGATGATGACGATGATGATAAGTGTAATGAAGACTTTGCAGTCGAAAAAGAAGCACTTACCTTTCCTCCATACAATGGTTCACAATTTACTTAGCCCACTGGTCTCTTTTCCCGAGGTTATGAGGGAATACATTCCTGGGACCACCTAGAAAGCTATATTCTGTTTGTTTGCTTTGTGGGGCATATCCAGCTGTGCTCAGGGCTTAGTCCTGGCTCTATGCTCAGGGTTCTCTCCTGGAGGAACTCATGGGACCATTTGGATATAGGAAGGTGAACCCTGGTAGGCCATGTGCAAGATAAACACCCTGTTCATCATACTATTTCCCCAACCCCAAATCTATCTTCTTTAAGTGAATACATAGAAAACGTCCACACACATATCCCAGGGTACCCCACTCCATTGCTCCAGCAACCTGGGAGGCAGAATCCCCCACCTTAAGAAAGAGAGCCCAACACAAGATATGATTGCCGTTCCCTAGGACTTTGCCTTTATTCTAATGTAAGAGGCTATTGGTGCTCTCTTTAATTCCCTAGGAAACTATCACTTGGTGGTAGCGAGTGACATCCAGGTATAGGCTTCTTTGTAAGCACATCCTTTCTCTCTGAGAAGCCCATCTTCCCTAACAGCACCAAGGTGAAATCCATCTTTCCTGTCATGTGAAGTCTCTCTCTCTCCTTGGTGCTGCCGTCCCCATGGCCTCATCCTTGCATTTAGGCTTTAAACCCCGGATTCCCTTGAAACTAAAACCAGAATCCTCACTCAAACCCAAACAAGCTAATTATCACAGCTTCTTATGTGCTTATTGAAAAATTGATTGCTCTCGTCTGCCAATGCTTCTGATGTTATTGAAATTTTTGTGGTATAGGGAGAGTTTTCAAGTGATGATGAGGGACCCCAGGGGCCACCTCTACCAACCAGAGGGAACAGTTCGATGTTTTTTTTTTCTAATAATGTGATGCTACTCTAACTTTGCAGTGTTCAGGATCTGCCAGGGGCCACAGAAAATAGTGCTCATGGAATAATACAATGCCAGCATTAAACCCAAGGCCTTAATCTAACCCCCTGATCTATCTCCCTGTCATTGACAACATTTTGATTATTAGACCAGCTGTGAAATGAGTGTTAGAGGAATATCACCTGCTCACCAACAGCAGAGTGGACCAGACTGGCAGGAGGTAGATAGAAAAGATCTCACAACAGATCTTAACATTTCCACTTAACATGTTATCTGCTTCCTGTACTTCAGTCATTCTTTTATTTCCCTCTTCAGTTGCTGTAGTCACTGAAAATCAACTTAACCCAAAGTTTGAAATAATTTGCATGGTCAAGTTTTGACTTTTATTTCTATTATATGGGGAAGTCAAGGTTGCTTTCAAGGGGGGGAGTGAGGGATACTTAGAGAGCCAGGATACCATGGCTAAGGATGACCTATTTCCACTGTTCTAGGCCATGCTCAGATGTGTAAGTTCGAAGAATTACTTAACTGAGAAAGACCAAGATCTGTGATTGACAAACCCAAGTTTATGACATTAAATGCTCATTGCTATTAGTCTTAAATTCTGAGCTGTTCATTTGGAAACTGGTGCCCCCTTGAGCAAATCAATGAACAAAGGGACGACCGTGCTACAATGGTACAGTAACAAACAAACACGTTTACTGATCACTGCATACCCTTCCTTCTGATAATTAGAGAGCCATAGAAGATAGGAAAGTTTTGTCCCAGTGTTTGAATTCCAAGCAAAATGCAAAACAAACAAAAAGAATCAAACCAATGATGACTTTTCAATCTAAATAATCTAGAAAAGGGGCTGGAGCAATAGCACAGCAGGTAGGGCGTTTGCCTTGCACGTGGCCGACCCGGGTTCAATTCCCAGCATCCCATATGGTCCCCGGAGCACCGCCGGGAGTAATTCCTGAGTGTAAAGCCAGGAGTAACCCCTGTGCATCGCTGGGTGTGACCCAAAGGCAAAAAATAATAAATAAATAAATAAATAAATAAATAAATAATCTAGAAAAGGGACAAGCAAATGACTGAGTCAGCAAATCCTGTCCCTGAACTGTTTGGGTATGAGAAATGGACTAGAAATGTCTTCTATTGTATAAGGGTCCTAGCAAACAAACTTAAATACGTGAAAGATAATGTGTTGGGTCCCTGCTCTGCAACAGGTGCCAAGGTTCAAGATTTACCCCAAGAAACTAAGGTGCCCAGGTATGTCTGATATGCCTTTTTCTAGCCTCTGCCTCAAGTCCATCTGGGATAACAAGGAACAAAGCTGGCACAGGACCAGGCAAAAAATTGACTTCTCAGCATCACCAGGCCCCCAGCATGGCCACGTGTGGTTACCTAACCAGGCAGATGTTTAAGCTTTACTGACTCATCCCCAGCCAGAAGCCAGGCCTGGCAGCTAGGTCCAAAAGGGAGTAGCACAGACACGGCCACATGTTCTATCCTAAGTAATTTATGATACAGGATTTTATGGGCTTGGAGCAATAGCACAGTGGGTAGGGTGTTTGCCTTGCACGCAGATGACCCGGATTTGATTCCTCCACCCCTCTCGGAGAGCCCGGCAAGCTACCGAGACTATCTCACCCTCACGGCAGAGCCTGGCAAGCTACTCGTGGCATATCCGATATGCCAAAAACAGTAACAACAAGTCTCACAGTGGAGATGTTATTGGTGCCCGCTCAAGAAAATCAATGAGCAACAGGATGACAGTGACAGTGACAGTGACAGGACTTTATGAGCAAAAAAAGTCACTCCACATCTGCCAAACTCTGAAAGAAAAAAATAACGCAAATTACTTTGAAATTATGTGAAAAGGCAGGCTCTTTTCAGAAATGTTTGAAAATTAACATCGATGAAATAAAATTGGAAAAAAGAAATTTAAGTTTAGTGAGTTAGAGGCATCACCTACTTGACACATTAGTATCCTTATCAACTGTATTGTGTTCATAATGCTGCATAAATAAGATCATACTGAATATTTAATTATGCAAGCAGGATGTTATACTATTAAACTTAAATATCATGCAATTTCTTTGAAATATGTATAAATATATATTTATTGTAATTAACTTGCTAAATTTTCACTGTCACTGTTATCCCATTGCTCATCAATTTGTTCGAGCAGGCACCAGTAACGTCTCTCATTGAGAGACTTATTGTTACTGCTTTTGGCATATCCAATATGCACGGGTAGCTTGCCAGGCTCTACCATGCGGGCACCATACTCTCGGTAGTTTGCAGGGTCTTCGAGAGGGGCGGAGGAATAGAACATGGGTCGGCCGTGTGAAAGGTGAAAGCCCAACCACTGTGCTATCGCTCTCTCAATGACATTTGGAATATTAAAATAGTCCTACATGTTTAAGTATTAGATACCTTACAGTGTTTTTAATTTTGGTGATTAACTTATTAGGGCTGGAGCCATAGCACAATGGCAGGGCGTTTGCCTTGCACGCAGCCGACCTGGGTTTGATTCCTCCCCCCGCCTCAGAAAGCCCGGCAAACTAACAGAGAATATCTCCCCCGCATGGCAGAGCCTGGCAAGCTCCGTATTTGATATGCCAAAAATAATAACAGCAAGTTTCAAAATGGAGGCGGTACTGGTGCCCACTCGAGAAAATCGATGAGCAACGGGATGGCAGTGATACAGTGAATAAATTTATTAATATTTCTGGATATATTTTTCCTGCATTTCAAATTATAATTTCAGGATAGAATTTTAATTTCTCTTAAAATTAAAGAATGTATTTTATAACTACTAATAAATGAGCTTTTTGACAAAATGTTTCCATAGTTTTACACTAAACCCAGAAGTACTATTGCCATCATACCGTGTATTACTTGCTAATTTGTTAGGCAGCATTTTCCTATGAGTTCATTAATCACACACTTTTTTCTCCTCTAATTTCTTATAGGAGAAAATGATCTTTCACTCGGTTACACAACAGCATTTTGATGTTTTTTAAGTACATATATAAACTCATTTTTATTAAAAAGAAAATATAGTTACACTTTTTTTCCCAATGTAATATTTTGCTTACGTATTTTTATTTAGTTTTATTTTACCTGATATCAATAATGGATTTATTGCTTGTTTTCTATTGCTTAATTTTATAGTAAGCATAGGCATAATGTAGAAATTGGAAAGAAAATTTTAAAGTCAACAGTAATGCTGTGACAAAGTGCTAATAAAAGATGTTATATTCCTCCCATTATTCCACAGATGTTTTATCTATAAATAGCATTGCAAATCCAATTTTAATCTCTTCACAAAATTTTGTAATGTATATTCTGCTTTATCGACTTAATATCTTTTATTTTATACATTAACATTTTATTAGTATGAACAATTAATGTGAATGAGTAAATATTTTGTACATAGACCTTATACCTTTTTTTCCAGAATTAGGATAAATTCCTAATAGCAAAAATATTAGGTCACCATTTATAAATACTTTATAACCCTTGCCAACGTGCTTTTTCAGGACTTTAATTAACACATCCAACCATAGTATATGAATGCATTCTCACAAATCCTATAATAATATTGTTTTCATAGATTTCTGTTAATGGGATATGTAAAACTATTTGCAAAGTAAAGATACACTTTTGGAGGGCTACAATTATGTCATTGTTTACTGGATTTCTATTCCAAAACCCACCCTTAGACACTTGGGGTGGGAATGCCATGTCAATTAAGGACTCAATTACTATGACCAGCCTGTTCTGTCTTGGTCTTGTCACAAAGAGAGACTGCTAAGAGATGGAAGATACTTGCTTCTTGTTATTTGTCTTTCCAGCATCTGTTCCCTATGGAAGCACCAGTTTCCAACAGTAGCCGATTCAGTGTTCTTTCCACATTTCCAGAATGATGCCTCCCACTCAGGGACACCCAACCAGCTGGGAGATGCTCTCTTTGTACAGTCCCACATCTCAGTTCTGTAGGGGGCCCTTATAAGCATTCTGGTTGTGAATATGCCAGTTCATTTCTTGGTTCCTTCTCTCCAGCTCATGGTACCTCCAAGCATGTCATATCACCATCATTTATGAAATGCATCTCAAAGAGAATAACACGAGTCTTCAAATTCAAAAGTCAACAGTTCCCAATTCTTCCTTCTCATTATACTCACCTGAGGTTTTCAAACTTCCAAGTCCAAACTTTTCCCCAGACCTAATAAATTATATGTTAAGCAGTATATGCAACCTTCTTTTGTTATTATTGCTGTTGTTGCTGTTATTCCATGTGATTACACTGTAGAAACAAGTTTGAGAACTTTGTGGCCAATTTGAACACTGCACTGTTGTCCCATTGTTCATCAATTTGCTCGAGTGGGCACCAGTAACTTCTCCATTGTGAGACTTGTTGTTACTATTTTTGGCATATGGAATATGCCACAGGGAGCTTGCCAGGCTCTGCCATGAGGCGGGATATTCTCAGTAGCTTGCTGAGCTCTCCAAGAGGGGCGGAGGAACCGAACCCGGGTCTGCTGCATGCAAAGCAAAAACGCCCTACTTGCTGTGCTATCACTCCAGCCTATTTAAACACTATGAGAGAATAATAAACATGATGTAATTTTTCTGTTAAACTATATCAGAGAATAATCATTGCTCCTCCTGCTCTCTCAAAATCCTACTGCAGAAAATGTAAATTGCTTTTATTCTGTTAGTGTCGGGATATCAACATGTCTGTCTTTGTGTCAAACCTAGAAAGAAAATACGTTCCTTGAATTCATTTGGTGCATTAAAGAAAACTCTTCATCCTTCATGGGGAAAAAAAGAGGGGGATAAGAGGCATTTTGGTTTCCAGGTAGCAGGTTTTTGTGTTCAGATTAGCTTCTAAGTGGCATTTAAAGATGCTGAAACAGCTGCAGTGCTCAAGAAAGTGTGAAATTTTTTCCTGCTTTTGTAAACAGTGGAGAAATATCACGACTATCTAAAAATCTGCACTGAATGCCCTGTAATCAGCCACAGGTAAGACGGCTAACTATTACAAAGTGATTGGTGAGCAGACAAGAAGATATGATAAATATTGCAAAGTGCTCTCTTGAAAAGAGTAAAATAAAATGGAAATTTTTCTTCGAATTACCTGGCAAAGGCTAATTTCTGCCTTCAAAAGTTTTGAATGTTTGGGAAACAAGAAATCAGAATCTAAAGTGCCTTAATTTGATTTTTGTGCTTCACATTACTCCAAATGAAAGAACACAAGCAAAAAATTCAAAAAAAAAAAAAGCAAGGAGATGAAAGAATCAGGGCAAACTGTAGCCTTCTTTTATGTAAATGAGTTATTCTTTTTAATGTGTATAGTTCCTGCAAGTAATTAGTTGAATATGGCATCTTAATGAATGAATAATGCTAAATAATATAAGAATTGACCCTAGTCCACAGCTGTTGAATGAAGTGAACCGAATATGAACCTCTCGATGGCTGTAGTTTCACACACAAAGTCAAATGAATAACTAGCTCAACTCAACTAATTCAAACCAAAAATGCAATGCTTGTCTCAATTATCAGAATGTTTCAGGAGAAAATTATTTTTCTTTTTTTTAACTTCATTTGCATATATTGTTCAAGATAATGTATTCACAAACACATCTTTTTTCTTTGTATATATGTACCATAATTTTTTTATGACCAGAATAAATATTTGAGGAAAAATCACTCATAGCCTTCCTATACTGTGTTGTTTCTAATTTTTTTGCATTTAAAGAAAAATGGTGCCTATATTATATTTTCAGTTTTTCTGAATCATTTATACATTGAAGTCATTCACTCAAAATCATTTTGTAAATACTATGTCCTAGACATCTGGATTTCTTTCAAGTGTGACAAATGAATAAGGTATGGATGTGGTGAGATAATTTATCAACATAATTAACTTATGATTGTTCTTCTTATTTTTTTCCTTTTCTACTTTGTAGGGAGTAGCCAGATCCATAGAATTTCCTTGCCTTGGGGATTTTGTTGGTCTTAGGGAAAGTAGTAGCTACATCTTTCCCAAATTGAAATGGTACCAACTCTATGGATTATAATGGCTAGAGGGGATGCAGATAAATAATGCATGTATCAGTAAGTTCCTATTAGGAGACAAAAACCACAAAGTAATTTGAACAGGGACATTTTAATATAAAGAATTATTAACTGTAACAATGAAAATTTCTTCTGCCATGACTAGACATGGAGTAACTATAAGAGAGAAAGAAGAACTTTTAAGGCAGAGTTTGGCAAATGTTTTCTGTTACAAGAACAAATAGGAGGGGGCTGGAGCGATAGCACAGCGGGTAGGGTGTTTGCCTTGCAAGCGGCCAACCCAGGTTCGATTCCCAGAATCCCATATGGTCTCCTGAGCAGCGCCAGGGGTAATTCATGAGTGCAGAGTCAGGAGTAACCCCTGTGCATTGCCGGATGTGACCTGAAAAGCAAAAAAAAAAAAAAAAAAAAGAACAAATAGGAAACATTTTGAAATTTGTAGACCATTTAGTCGCTGTTGCAACTATTCCATTATACCTTGGCAGCATCAAAGTGGTCAGAAACAATATATAAATCAACAAGTAGGACTTCATTATAATAAATATTTAAAGAAACCACCAATAAATGGAAGTTGTCATCCTTATCCTATAGAATATGCTAGCTGAGGTGACAAAGCCAAGGAAAAAACTTCTTGGAAAGGGAGCTGTCTTTCTCAAAACTGAATTTCACACTTTTCTTTTTTTGTTTATTTGTTTGATTTTGTTGTTGTTGTTGTTGTTGTTGTTGTTTGAGCCACACCCAGTGGTGCTAAGGGCTTACTGTGGCTCTACGTTCAAGGTTCACTCCTCGTGATGCTCTGAGGACTTTATGTGGTGCTAAGGATCGAACATGGGTCAGTTGTGTGCAAGGCAAGTACCTTCCTTGTAGGGCTATCTCAAAGCTCTGGCTCCAGACGTTTTTCTTCTTCTTAATCTTGGGAAGAGCACATCTGGCAGTGCTCAGAGCATACAATTGCCTTTGCACTCCGAGATCACTCCCAACAGTACTTAGGGAACCATATGTGTGCTGAGGATGGAACCCAGTTTAGCTGTATGCAAGGCAAGCTCCTTACCCACTATATCATCTCTCTGGGCCTAGGTGATATACTTTGTACCCGCTGGATAATAAAAGTGTATGAAAATCATCCCTGCGGCAGATGATTCACAGTTTACAGCCAAGAATGAGTAGCCCCCAAAGCAGGCTACTGAAGCATACTTGATGACAGAAGAGAGTAAGCACGAGTATGGGGTCCATCTCAAGAGGGTCATGAAAGGTGACATGGTCCTCAGACCACAGCTACATCACAGTAAAACATATCTGGCTTTTGCCAGCTGATGTGCATCACAGATGCATGCGTGGAGCAAAGTGTTGTAGTAGTACAGATGAGTATAAGAAAGTACAACTACTGCCAGCACACAGAAACATGGAGATAAATATCCTTCTCTTATAATGTCCCTACAATATGCTACACTGACAAATTTAGCATTAGACTTACTTCAGAGAAGGTCATGAAAGGAAAGGTTGAAAATTTAAAGATAATTGATGCGCCATAGTGCACAAGAATGCCTAATAATAGCAGACGAATCGTGCTATGAAAGAGAGATGCATCTCAAGTTGTAGGATGAGACTGACTTTTACAGTTGTACTATCCACAGGATTCATCAGTTCTGGAAGTTCTTTTTTTATTTTAAAAGAGGTTCCAACTATGTTCAGGATTGGTTCCATGTTTTGTTATATTTCTTCTTTAAAATTTTTCATGTGATACAACTACAGTATTCTTTGATATAATACAGAGGATAACATGATAAATAATACAAATGCACAGCTCTTTTGGTGGCCTAAATTGATTAAAGTATAGAACAGGAAGTATCTAAGAAAGAGTGTAGACTGTATTTGCCATAGCCAGAGTGTCTACCTTGAAACCTCTAAATACAAACATGACCTGGGAATGGAGGGTTTGTTTGTGCCCACCTGATATTCGTAGAAAAACTAATTAACCTTATTTACTTACCAATTAACACGGTACTTACTACAAGACAGTATTGTTCTAAGAATTTTACAAACCTGAAATATTTGATTCTTAAACATAAGCCCCTGTATTATCATTACTAAAACTTTATGGCAAGGTAGAGATGGAGGGACTCCGTGCCAGTTCTCTCTCAGGCGCCCCAGAGGGGGACGGGTGAAAACCCTCCCCGGCCCAAGGGACCCAGTCCTAGCAGCCAACCTCCACTACCCAACCACCACCATGCTCCAGGCCACTTTCCGGACACATTATAAGACACTTTCTACCCATTTTCCATAATTACCACACCATATTTGATGGAGTTCAGACAGTAGGCAACAAATCCTAGAGAGTAATATAAAAGAGTAATATATATATATATATACATATGTATATGAGAGGTATGTATTATATATGTACCTCTCAAAGAGCCCAGCAAGCTATTGAGAGTATCGCGCTTGCATGGACAGAGTCTGGCAAGCTCCCCATGGCGAATTCAATATGCCAAAAACAGTAACGATAGGTCTCATTCCCCTGACCCTGAAAGAGCCTCCAATCATTGGGAAAGACGAGTAAGAAGAGGCTGCCAAAATCTCAGGGCTGGGAGGAATAGAGATGTTACCGGTGCCCACTCAAGGAAATTGACAAACAACAGGATGACAGTGATACAGTGATACAGAACTTTATGGGGAAAGAAGAAATGGTAAAACAAAGAGGTTAAGAATTTTTCCTAAATTCACATATCCGGCAAGATGCAGGAGATTCAAACCTAAGTGTTCTGGTTCCGTTTTTAAAAAAAAATATTCCCATATGAGTATTAGGATAATACCAGTTCAAAAAGTACAGATAAATGGAATGAAAGTTTTTATCATCTTTATGTTTCTCCACATACCTCCCAGCTTCAGTGGAGTATAAAAGACAAACTTGTAAATATTTAATATGCATAGTATTTCACAGATAATTCTGTCACACAAATAGGACTAGAAAGCGATTATAAGGATGTGTGTTATTTGAACTGCCCATCAAACTTTAAAAGACTTTTTAGCTTTAGCAATGTCAAAAATTTAGCTTATTTTGGGGGTCTATAAAATCATAGAGGTGGTAAAAATGCTGCTACTTAAGATTTCACAAAATTCTCCAATTAGTAAGTATTTTGCTTCTAGAATGAAAATAAAAATGCCATGCTAGTTAAGTTCTTAAAACGTAGCCCCTTAAGTCTTCAAAACTCTTTAGCTGGGTATTACTATAACAGGAACTGCCTAAAGCGGAGTATCTGAGAGGGATTAGGAATGAATTTGCAGTGGGGATTCTCCGAGCCAATGTCAATCAACAGCTGTATTCTAGACACCTTAATTGGTATCTTAGGATACTATCTCAAATATAGTATATAGCTACAGATGCTGTGTATGCCCCCCAAAAAAATGCTTTCAAATCTCACTACCCAAGTTCAAAAGTTAAAAAAAATATTTTGTCTTATTTTTAGTCATTGGCTAATTTGTTATTTTTATTGTTGGAAGGAGTCACATCTGGTGCTGTTCAAGGGTTACTCCTGGCTCTGTGCTCAGAGATCTGTCTTGGTAGTGCTGTGGTAACCATGTGGTTCCAGGAATTGAACCATTGTCTGCTGCATGCAAGGTGAGTACCTTTTTCACCTGTGTAATCTCACTGGCCCCTCACTAATTTTTAAAACATTAACTCAATACCATATTGACTCAGATATTATTGCAAGACACTTTTATTTCTACTTCAAAAAACATATAAAATAATATACAACTAGTAAAGCTTCTGTTCCTTTAGGATGCCTCATTAAAGATATAATGAGCTTAAGGAAGAATACAGATGTTTCAAAAGAAAATTTGGAATGGTTTTGCTTTACAAACATTGATTTTTTTCTACTAGAAGCATTAGGGTAGAATAACCACAGACTAATTTAATATATATTTTAACTTTTAGAGCTAAAATGTTCACTTAATATGTAACCTTATGGTTCCTAAATGTTTTAAAGACAAGTTTTATTGGTTTACACTAACACAATGTAGGGGTATAAAGTTTTGCATACATGTATCAGCCTTACTGCAGAAAAACTTCAGCTATATACTGTGATTTAGGACAGAATAATTATAGACTTTTTTCATTCTGTGATTAGTTTATTTCATTAATTTTTCGTGTGCATACTTTACATTTGATTTTCTTTTATTGAACAACATTTGCGAACAACTTCAGATCAAGCCACAAAAAAAAGTAGAATAACATGGCCACCATTATTTTTGTGCTTGCTTTGTAGGAGACAAAGCTTGGTAGGAAAAGAAAATTAAATTGAAACTGGAGAGATAGTTCAGCCATAGGACACTTGCCTTGCATGTAGCCTCCTAGGGTTAGATCACTGGCATAGCACGTGGTCTCTCAGCACCGCCAGTAGTGATTCCTGAGTGCTGACCCAGGAATACACCATGAACACCTCTGGGTATGGCCTTAAAACATAAATAAATGAATAAATAAATAAATAAATAAATAAAATAAAAAATGTGTCCAAACTTAATAAATTGGTTAAACTGACCATGTCATCAAACCATTCACAATGAGTACATGATCCAAGAATAGAATCATCACTTATAAAGAAATTATAGTACATGAAATAAATAATGTTGAAATACTAATCAGGGAGAAGAGTAAGACATCAGCTACGGGGTGGAACAGAATACACACATTCATCCTCAACAATAATTTGGTCGAGCATACAGATAGAATACTATGAAATTGGGTGGAGTCCAAGCCTGAAGAATGTCATTTTGATGAGAGTGTTACTTCTAGATCCAGATTCCAGAATCTTCTAGCTTCCCACCTGAGGAATACCAGGGTTTAACAGATAACAGCTATAGAAACGATTTCATCTATTTCATCCTGATCTTAAAACTTGCACCAACCACCAAAGCACCGAGAAGAGTTATTTTCCCATGCCCACCGACCTTGACCGTAACTGTGGATCCTTAAGTTGCATATGACATATTCTCCAGCTAGTACCCCTAGTTGGCAGTTCTGTCCACTCTGAGACCTAGAAGTAAGATAATCTATCTGTGGCTATGAAGAAAGTTCACAGAAGTCTCATGGTCTAACTACGCATCTTGAAGCTCTCGGTGCCAGTGATTTAATCTGGACTGGTAGCTTGCAAAGCAAGCACGTTGCCTCCTGTACTATTTCTCCAGCCAGTACAGTAACTTTGTACTCTTTTAGCATATGGTACCCCATTCATCGGGAGGAATCACTCCTGAACACAGACTCAGGAGTAGCCCCTGAGCTCTAGTAATTCTCATCCACACATCCTTCCCCCCAAAAAACTCCAAAGAACAAATGAATTGTTCTCTGGTTCCAGTCTCTCAAAGCTAAAGTCTGAAAAGAGGTCCTACCAACTAAGGACCAGGAAGAGATGTGTCTGTCTGCATCCTCAGAGGCAGGCCCATTGAAACTGGATTCTAACCCACTCCTTTGTTGCAGAACAGTATTGCAGTGTTCCCGGGAATTTGTGGGAGAAATGTCTTTCTGTGAAAACAGCCTTTTGAAGGCAGGTCTACTGACTTCGCTTGGTTACGGATCCAAAACATCTCTATGACTCAGCTCTAGTCCCTCAAAGCTATGGTGGAAGGTCAATATTTTCCTGAAAGAAGAAATTAGATGAGATTTAAGAGAGCATATACAAACAATCAAACAAAACCAGAAAGCTAATAACCACATCAAATTAAAAGGAAAAGAAATTATAAAATGTACTAAATAGAAGTCTAGGGATAGTTCAAAAGGGCTAGAGCTAATGGTGTGAACACATATGGCCCAGATTTGATCTCTGATACTGCACCATCCTCAAGCAGGACCAGAAGCAACCCCTTAGTACCCCTGGTACTAAGTCAGGACTATCCCATGAGCACTTCCAGGCATTGCCAAACACAAACAAAAGAAGAACAAAATAGAAATCCTAGAGCTGAAGAATAAACCTTATGTACCTGCATTGGGCATATGGCTAGAGGCAAAAATTAATGCCTTGGATGTGTAGGATCTTAGGTTTGATCCCTAGAAACACATGCATGCACACCCGAGCACACACACACAAACACACACACACACACACACACACACCAGAACTAAAAAGGAAAACAACACGTTAGAGAATTTCTTCAGCACAGTAAGTGATGCAGAAGAATCAACAATTTAAACAAATTTTAAAAGCTTAAATGTTTACACTTTTGCAACTATAGTATCT
Organism: Sorex araneus; assembly: GCF_027595985.1. Classification (NCBI taxonomy): domain Eukaryota; kingdom Metazoa; phylum Chordata; class Mammalia; order Eulipotyphla; family Soricidae; genus Sorex; species Sorex araneus. The sequence continues at coordinate 216,022,521 of NC_073303.1, forward strand.
AAAATGCATGGTCTTCCCCTTGTTCATTAATTTTTGCTAGAGCAGGCACCAGTAACATCTCCATTGTGAGACTTGTTGTTACTGTTTTTGGCATATCGAATATGCCATGGGGAGCTTGTCAGGCTCTGTTGTGAGGGCGGGATACTCTCGGTAGCTTGCCGGGCTCTCCTAGAGGGAAGTATCTAAACTACAATATATTAACTACAGTATATATTTGAAATAAAAATAAATAGGAAAAAATAGAAATCAGACTCTCATCTTTTACCAAATATTCAAAATGGGTAAACATAGGTTAAGAAACTACAAATTTTCTAGATTAAAATGTCAGGGAAAATCTCAATGATATTGGTGTAGGCTTGATTTTCTTTTTTATAGCATATCAAAGTTCCGTATTCCCTGGGTTCACTCCTGCATGAGGCTCTTCCTGAGCGTGTGAAAAGTGGCCTGGAACATGACAGGGGTTGGGTTGTGGAGGTCGGCTGGGTTCAATGGAACCGGGAGCAGAGATCTTCTGCCTGCTTCCCCCAGTCTCTGGCAGCCCAGGGGTCACGCCCATACACCACTTCCTGCCAGCACCAGATAATCAACTGAGGATGATAAAGCAAATGGCTTTTTTATTCAGAGAGAGAGAGAGAGAGATCACCCTCATCCTCCAGTCTAGTGGTAGGGGAGCTTGCCTTGCATGCAGGTAACCTGGGTTTGATCCTTTGCACCCAACAGGGTCCCCTTCAGGAGTAAAGAGCCTTACACACAGCTGGGTTTTGCCCCATAACCAAACATTTAAATGTTAATTAATTAAAATTCTATGAAACGCTAGTTTTTTACTGATTGCCATATTAGTAATCCAACTTCTTGGAGGCAAAGTGATAGGATAGCAGATAGGGTGCTTGTCTTGCATGCAACCAACCTGGGTTCAATCTTTGGCAACAAGATAGCTTTAAATACATAGTTAGACCGTATTGCTGAACTTATAGTCCCTATATGGTCCCCCTAATCTGCTAAGAGTGATCCCTGAATGCAGAACTGGCGTCAGCCCTGAACACGGTCAGGTATGTCCGCCACCCCCCAAATCCAACTTTTTTGTTTTGGTAAAGTCTTTTTTGCTCTAGCCCTCCTTCCCTTCCAAATTATCTTTTCCTCTCCTGCTTTAGTGATTTGTCTCGAGTCCTGGACACACCAGATTGTTTACACACAGAGCTACTCATGTGAAACTTTCTCTTTTCTATTACCTAAAACATTCTTTCTCACCATAATGCATACACACATATAGATACAGAGATAGAGATGATAGATAGATAGATAAATAGATAGCTAGATGATAGCTAGATGATAGATAGACAGACAGATAGATAGATAGATAGATAATAGATAGAAGGATAGATAGATAGATAGATAGATAGATAGATAGATAGATAGATAATAAATATTCTGAAATACATCTTTCAACAATCAGTTCAAGTGTTGGATCTTCAGTGAAACTTTTCAGGCACTTTTAGATTTTTTTTTAAACCCATTTATTTGGAGTTTCTTCTCCCACGGGAATTAATTTTTCCACTAATATCTCAGTAATATTATTATACTATGATATTATGACTTATTGGGGGTTATCTTCTACTTAAAATAGACTGAATTTCTCAAGAGCAGGTGTCAGTCTATTAGTGCTTATTCACCCTCATCTACTACAGATGTTTCTTTTAAGTGTTGTATAAACATTTTTTCAAATAACTTATTGTGGCATGGACAAGAAAATGTAGTTTGTAACAAAGTTAATAAACTTACTTTCTGGAGCGATAGCATAACAGGTAGGGTGCTTGCCTTGCACGCAGCCGACCCGGGTTTGATTCTTTCACCCCTCTCGGAGAGCCCGTCAAGCTACCAAGAGTATCTAGCCCATATGGCAGAGCCTGGCAAGCTACCCTTGACGTATTCGATATGCCAAAAAACAGTAACAAGCCTCGCAATGGAGACATTACCGGTGCCCGCTCGAGCAAATCAATGAGCAATGGGATGACAGTGACAGTGACAGTCTCAAAATATGCATATGTTGAAAACAGTCTCCATATATATCACTTTCTAAACCACTTGTGTTCTTCACTTATTTAGCCAATAATGAACTATTCACTTTAGTAGGTACTAATTTAATTTTGGCATAATGTAGATTTTCCTGTTATATTGTTAACTTCCTTTTACTTGCTTAATGCCTCATTCTTTCTCCTTTTTTCTAGCCTCCCTCGATGCACTTCTAAAGTTCCTGGATCATTTGCTGTTCTGTCACTTAGAGGATTTAGCTCCTCCCACTCAGTATGTGAACGTACAAGACTTAGAAATTCTTGTCAGATTGTCACAGAACACATAGTAGAGGGATCAGGAACAATGAATCCAGTGATGCAGCACCACCCTTCTTTTCCCTGTGCCTCAAACCCGTCAAATCCCAGAAGCTGTATCAATTCCAGGGGGATCCCCTTCTCCCCCTATCTCTGCATAAAATGGCAACTCATTTTAAGACTCACCTGCTAAGTCATGCATAAAACCATATTTAGAGTCATGATAGCAGTTCTCACATATATCACAGGCCTCAGGATTCGGGGTTCCAATTTGTCTTGTGGTGGCCCAGAGGAAAATGCTGATTGATCTTTGAAAAAACATGAAGAATCAATTTTCTTTCAATAAAAGCTATCTTACAGAGGGCTTTGTAAGATAATGACTGCCATCACCCAAGGACATTAAATATAAGGAAACATTTATCTCAAAATTTTTCAAGAAGATCTAGGAAGAAGGGGTCACTGAGGTCACGTACAACAGGAGAAGCTGCGAATATAACGTAAAAATTTCCCTTATTTTTAAAAAATTTTAAACACTATCATTCTTTACTTAGGCACTATGATTTACAAATGTATCCACAACAGATTTGCAGGCATGGAACCATCCAGCACCACTCCGCCACCAGGGTCAACTTCTTGGCAGTCTGTCTTTCCTTCCACCTACGTTCCCGGGATCCCTCCTACTCAGAGTCTAAACAGGCACACTATTGAAACGGATTATTGTAGGTTAGGTCCCATGCTTATTTACAGTAGCATTGGATCTATGGTTTAGATATTTTCGCACTGCACACCTCTATAGCAAGTATCAAAAGCGCCTGATCCTTGGTCCTGTTGCCTCCCATCTCCCATCCATCATTTCTTTTCTTTTTTCTTTTTGTCCTGAAGTAAAACAAATTTTATTTGGAGGTTTTTTGAAGGGAAGGAGGAAGAGAAAGTGGGAGAGAGAGAGAGAGAAAGAGAGAGAGAGAGAATAGTGTCATCGAGAGAGAGCCCAGCTTCTCCAAGGGCTTCTACACATACTCAAGCATCGGACTTGGAAGCATGAAAGTATGCATCTCAAGAGGGAAGATGTGGGTGACACATATGCTCGGCCAATGAGCACAAACGTCACCTGGACTCAGGCAGCATATGAACCCTATCCATCACTTCTTGCATCCCCTTCAACCTCTTTCCTTCCCTGGCTTTTCCACTGCTCTAACTGGGCCATCAGTTTCCCCACTTTAATGTCTTGTATTCCCTTGCCCTCTTATTTTGTATACCATGGATAAGTGAGAACATCCTGAATTTGTCCTTTTGATTTTTATTTATTTCACTTAACAATTTGTCCTCCAGGTGCTCCAATTCCATCCAAGTTGCAGCAAATTTCATGATTTCATCATCTCTTTCAGCTTCACACTATTCATTGTGCATTTATGCCACATTTTGTGTATTTATTTTAATCATAAGAAAGTCTCTTGCCCGCATGCTTGGCTGTCTTTCCTGGGGCCCCTCAGAGCGGATGGGCTCCAGCTTCCCTCCCCGACCCAAGAAGAGCTCCCAGAGGCCAAAGACCACCGGAACCTAGCCACAGCCATGCTCAAAGCCCCTCTCCACATGTTCGGATAAGCCTCATGCATGAAGGTACCAGCAGAGAAACCCAGGTGTGTGTAATCCCATCAATGGCCAACATCCAGAGACTTAAAAGCAAGCTCCCAGATATCTTGTAGCCTACTTCTCCCTCTGGGAGAAACTATCAAGCTACTGAGAGTTTCCTGCCCACATGGGAGAGCCTTGCAAGCTTCCCATGGTGTATCCATATGCCAAAGACAGTAACAAGCTAGGTCTCTTTCCCCTGACCCTGAGCCTCCAATGCAGCATTGTTGGGAAGGCCAAGTAGAGAGAGGCTTCTAAAATCTCAGGGATAGGACTAGGACAAATGGAGAGGTTACTTAGACCGCTTGAGCAATTAGACAATCAGCGGGACTTCATGATGTGATTCGTGATTTATTTAAAATAGTATTTTTCATTATTTTTCTTTTCTTGGGCACAATACTGTATCCCTACATATTAAGACATTGAAGTAAATTTCCACAAAAATTACCCCCCAAGTGATGTATAAAGTGAAAATTACAGTCAATTTTTGGGGAAAATTAGTTTTAAATAAATTTGGTTCTTTTATGTAATATTTTAATTATTTCATTGTCAAGCTCGTTAAGTTTATTTCTCATCAGTGCTAACTGGCATGACTTTGAGTTTTTACAAGGAAAAAATATTTGTTCACTTGTAGTGTCTGTCATTAGAGTAAAGTACTTCAGAAATTAGATTTGCAAACCAAATTTTTTGTAAATGCTCAAATGGTCCAACATGGGATTTTTCCTTTGTTTATGAAAAACTTGCAATATTGTAATGTTATATTACCATGAAAATAGTTCAAGTTGTGTTTTTGAACTAGAATCACATATGTGAGAAATTGGACACCGGGAGGGTTATATTCATAAATAAATGGTTTATTGTGCATGACTTTAAATGGTGTGTTTAAATGATCCTTGGAAGAAACATTCATGTTTTACCACCTTTACACAGTTGGAACTCACAGTGAATGCTTATTTGCAGAAGTGATGGTAAGGTAAATTTTACACTCAGAAATACATTGCTAACAATTTTAGGTTTCAGTTAGTATAAATGAAGAAAAGTTTTAAATTTAATTAATTGTGACAAGTTGAGGTAGAAAGAATTAAGGGGAATTACTGGGTTAAAAAAAAAGTTTTGGGTTCAATATCAGGTTACCAAATATAAACTGTGATCTTGTACATAACCTTTAGCTGAATCTAGAAATGTTGAAGAAGGGGTTGAATACACATAGTCTAAAATTTCTTTGTAAGTTTTATGATAAACATATATCTAAATTGTCAATATGCAATGTTACTCCTGTACCTTTTTATATATTTTTCTCTTTTTCCTCAGTTAATATTTACTTTGGTGGGTGTGAGGCTACATCTGGCTGTTCTCACAGACTGTTCCTCCCATGGTTCCAGTGGATCATGCTGGGTTACCAAACCCAGGGCTCTTGCATGAAAGCCAGCACGATAGCTCTTTGGATGATCTTCCTGGTTTGACATTTACTTTAATATTAAGCTATATATAATTTTTTTTGCTTTATGGGTCACACCTGGCAATGCACAGGGGTTACTCCTGGCTCTGCATTCAGGAATCACTCCTGGAGGTGCTCAGAGGACCATATGAGATGCTGGGAGTCGAACCCGAGTCGACCACGTGCAAGGCAAACGCCCTATCTGCTGTACTATTGCTCTAGCCCCTATATAACTTTTTTAAATGAAGTATAAAATAGTGTACAGTCCATAATAGTCATTTAACTAAAAGTGAATAGTGTAAGTTCACTGTTCACGTAAGTCACACTTTGGAAAAAAAAGATTTCAATGCTATCACTCAAATTAGTGTACATCCTATTCATTCATTATCCACTTACATATCATCTATATTTATTGAATAATTGCTATAGTACAGGAACTATTTGAATGTGATATATACATTGATAAGAAAAACAAACATTCTCCCTTCAGTGTAGAGTTTGCAGCCTAATTGTTGTGACTATTAAAGTGAGACACTTAAACAACAAAGTTCAGCGAGTGTGACAGAACTATAAAGAACTAAGGAGAAGGAAGGAACAGGTATCAAACAGAGAGCTGGGGAGATGGCTCAGTTCAGAGCGTGTGACAAAGCTATAAAGAACTAAAGAGAAAGAAGGAAAAGGTATCAAAGAGAGAGCTGAGGAGATGGCTCAAATGGCTGAAGCACATGCCTTGTGTGCAGGATGCCTGTTTCAATTCCCTGCACTTTATGGTACCCCAAACATATTTAAGTGTTGACCCTCAAACACTAAGTTGGAGACTGGGCCTTCAGCACTGCCAGAGGGGTCCCAAAACATTTTTTTAGTGAAAGAAGATCGCTTTTATTTTAAGTAAAATTTAGTTAGAAAGATGTGATGGGAGACAAAGAGAGAAAGTATGTGTTCAAGAGAGAATACAAGCTTCTTTGGAGTGGAAAACTGATAAGCAAGTGAGATTCGTGTTTAAGGGAGAACACGGGCTTGAAAAGTAAGACAACTCTGCCTCTGTCAACTTTTTTTAGATGCAAAGAAAGCTAGGAGAGAGCTTAGTAGGAGATAACTAAGGTGTTACTCACACTAGTCCCGGATGCTCCATTTGCTCTCAATGAAACGAACATCTCTGAATGCAGCATCTATGTGTACCTGGGTCAAGAACTCAACATGAGGAACGATTTGGCACCAGAACTGCATAGGAGGAAGAGAGCAGCGTGGAATGACTTCAAGAGTGTCAAAGAAGTGGTTAAGAGGACAAAGAACCTCTGGCTCCGGGCACATCTTTTCGACTCCACCGTTCTTCCTGCACTAACATATGCCTCAGAGACCTGGGCCCTACGCAAACAGGATGAGAACACTTTTAGCATATCCCAAAGAGGAATCGAAAGAGCTATGCTTGGAATATCACGTTTCACTCGAGTGAGGGAAGGAATCTGGAATTCCGACCTCTGCCAAAGGTCTAGAATCAGGGACATTGTCTCGTTTGCCAAGACATCAAAAATCAGATGGGCTGGACATGTAATGCAATTCAGGGATGACCGCTGGACTAGAGCTGTTACTGACTGGATTCCACAGGACATCAAAAGATCGCATGGCTGCCCACCAACGAGATGGTCAGACTTCTTCATTAAAACCCTGAATGAATGGTTTGAGGCTCTTCCTGTTCCTGGAGCGAGTGAGTATCATTGGGCTAAACTAGCATGCGACAGGGACAAATGAAGACGTTACTGGCACCCTCTTGAGCAAATCGAAGATCAACAGGAAGACAAGTGATACAAGTGATACTCACACTGAATGTATCTTATACAAGTTATAGTAGTATATGGAATCACCTTGAGTTGAAGCCACTTGCTAATAGCTTCTTACTGGTAGTGTTTTAATCAGAAATTACTATTCCAGGGCCAAAATTTTAGGCAACTTAGACTGCCAAAAAGAGAATTTTGCAAAAATGTTTGCAAACAATTTTAAAAAGCTGAAAAATTCCCCATCTCGGCCCTTCTTCACATCATGCAGTCTGCCCAATGATAGACAGCTTTTGACTATCGCCTGTCAAGTAATCCATCTTGGTGATTCTGTGGTTTTTTGTTTTGTGTTTGGGTCTTACCCAACAATACTCACAGGTTACTCCTGAATCTGCACTCAAGAGTTACCTCTGGCTGTGCTTTGGGGGCCATACAGGGTTCCGGGGATCAAACCCAGGTTGACGGCATACAAAGAAAGTGCCCTACAGGTTAGAGCTGTTCTATTGCTCCAGTCCTTTTTTTCTGTGGCTTCAACTGCTCAGCCATTCTGCTCTCTTTACAGCTCTTGCAGAACCCTTACCCAGTGGAAGAAAAGTCACAGCAATTTATGTTAGGATCCAAATCGTATCAAGGATAAATATTAAATTTTGTAATTCTGAAAAAAAAACCCTCAATTTTTGGAAAATAAATTGTGGGGAAAAAAATAAGATGTTCAGTCAGACAGCTGAAGAATGAGCCAGAGTTCCACCACTTAAAACTCTCTCTGATTTTCTAGAATTCATGTCTTAAGTTTTTATTGTGACTGAATACCATCGAATAGATAATTCAGAAAGGAAATTAAGTAAATGAGACCATCTTAAACTGTACAGTGCAACATGATGGTTTTATCTTCCTCTTGAGAACTCAAAAGCATACACTTCTTTTCTTTTTATTTTTTAGATTTGCTATTTTTGGTCACACTCAGAGATGCTCCTGGATCTCCACTCAGGAATTATTCTTGGAGTTCTCAAGAGACCATATGGGGTGCCAGGAATTGAACCAAGGTCAGTTACATGCAAGGCAAGCACCCTACCTGTGATACTATCTCTCCAACCCCAACACTTATTTCTTCCTATTTCTTTCTTCCTTTCTTTTTTCCTTTCTTCCTTCCTTATTTTTTTATTCTTGGTGCACAGCTGTATCCTGGTTCATGCGCAGGGTCTACTTCTGATGGTGCTTGAGGGGACCATGTGTGGTGCCAGCCCTTGAACTAGGGTCTGCTGCATGCAAAATACGATACTTAACTTTTTTAACCCTGTATGATTTCTCCAGGTCGTCCATTCTTTTTTCATTCTTTCTTCACTCTAAACCATGTTTAAAATTTATTAGTTTAAGTAACATGGTTACAATAATGCTAATATTTATGATTTGGTACACACCTTTACCACTACGAAAATGCAAAACTTCTTCCGCCGTAATTCTTGGGTCACTTCCTCTCCCCACACGAGCCATATCCTGCATGTCTGGAAACATCAGTACTATCATACAAGACCAAGGGACGCCATCACTAGATTCTGTACATTTTATTGCTTTATTTCTTTACACACCACAGTAAGTAAGAACATTCAGTATTCTACATTTCTATACTTTATGTTTATTTCTTCTTATTTCTTCTTATAACACAATGACCTCAAAGTTCCATTTGGAGTGCAATAAAAGAAAAAGATTCATATTTTAATAATATTCCATATTCTGGATAATACAAATATAAGTCATAGGGTTTTTTAAAATCCATTTATCTGGCATTTGGATTGCTTCCATATGTTATCACTGCCAGTAAGCATATGAAAATAGCATTACCAAAAGTGTGTTTTAAAATTCTCGCTATGTATCAGGCACTTTACTAGTATATATGATATAAAAATCAAAATCATAAAAAATATTGTGTCTATAAAATTCAATTCAATTCAAATATCAACCTTGTCATTTGCCTCAGAATAAACTAACCCCAATGTGACTTTTTTATTCTTTTATAAAATGGCAATAAAATATTTATTCATACAAAATTTATATAAATATTAAGATTTTTTAAAGCAACAATAACCAGGAAGTATTGATATTTGGTTCTAAAACTAATAAAAGAAAAATCTCCCCAGGTCTCCTGAGAATAGCTTGAAAAGTCCTCAAAAAATTATGAAATTTAAATTAAAAAGCATCTCTTATTAAGTCATATGGATACTTACTAAGCACTATTATATAAGAACCAAACAAAATTTAAAAATATAAAACTATACTATTAAAGGAGCTTGATAATGCCTCAGGAATGGTAACAATATACATAGTAAGATAAATCTGTTACATATATATTTATATTTTTGTATCATTTAGATATGCAAACTATCTAGGCATATAATGTTTTAGTGTAACCTAGATTCTGGGGATCAAGAGAAGAACTAAGGTTGGACATGGAATGATAAGTTGAATAACAGGCACATGAAAGTCCTTCAAACACATTCTCTATTTTTTTATGTGTATTGAAATTTTACTCAGTAATAGCTAGAACAGTGGGTAAGGCATTTGCCTTGCACATGGCTGACCCGGGTTTGATTTCTCCGTCCCTCTCGAAGAGCCCAGCAAGCTACCGAGAGTATCTCACCCCATTGGCAGAGCCTGGTGGGTAAGCTACCCGTGGCGTATTTGATATGCCAAAAACAGTAACAAAAGTCTCACAATGGAGACTTTACTGAGCAAATCAATGAACAGTGGGACGACAGTGCTACAGTGCTACAATAGCTAATAGCTTGATAAAAGACAGTCAAACCTCCCTTTATAATTAAGTATGGGACATAGATGCTGAATACCAATTTTTAGCCTTTCAGTGTGATGCTCTCTTAAGGACATTTTTTAAATGATAAAGGGTAGAGGAGCCTAATGTTAATTAAGGTTTTGAGACTCTGAATGATTCTACACATGAATGCTTTTTTTATTCATCCTATTAGTGATTCCTTCAAAGAAGTCTTGGTATCTTTCCTTTTTTCAATGTGAAAAACTAAAACGGGAGAAATAGTTAGAGTTCTTGTAATATATGAGGCAGTTTTCTCTTTCTGGCAATTATATGGCATTTGCATTGCAGCTTCTGGAATACTAAAGTTTCTTCCAAAGATTCACATTCTATCACACTTCCTTAGCGAGATGCAAAATTGGAGACACAAAGGAGAATTATCATTATGTTGCCACGACATAATGAAATAGCCGATGGGCCATTAGGATGTGCCATTACCTCAACATTACTTTCTCACAGCCCTGGTGACTTTACCTGCCTCCCGAATGTCTGCATTTAATACCTCACTCCAGATGTCTTAATCTGCGTTTAATTCCTACTTGAATCTAGCTCTTTCTTTTGCTCAGATCCCTAAATTCTTCAGCCCCATTCTTAGAGTTCCTCTATTCCTATATTTGCTTGCCAAACCACCACACTTAATATCATTAAATTTTTACTGCTGTGTTCCTGTGATATTTGCTCAAGCCATTAAATAGAGGCAAATGTTGGGGAATGAACTGCAAATGGCGTTCCATTAGTTGATTATTCTGTTATTTAATCAAAACAATTGTATTTAAAGACATCTCTAGATGCATCTTTAAACATTCATCTCAGTTTATTCATGTATTTACATCTTATATTCGCTTTCCAAAAGATTATGGAATATGAAAAGGTGATATATTTAACATGTGGTACCTTAAAAAATAAATGAAAGAGAACTATAATGTAGTCGAAGGTCATGTGGGGGAAGGGAGTTGCGGGCTGAATGAGGGCTAGAGACTGAGCACAGTGGCCACTCAACACCTTTATTGCAAACCACAACAGCTAATTAGAGAGAGAGAACAGAAGAGAATGCCCTGCCACAGTGGCAGGGTGGGGTGGGGGGAGATGGGATTGGGGAGGGTGGGAGGGATGCTGGGTTTACTGGTGGTGGAGAATGGGCACTGGTGAAGGGATGGGTTCCCGAACTTTGTATGAGGGAAGCATAAGCACAAAAGTGTATAAATCTGTAAATGTGCCCTCACGGTGATTCACTAATTAAAAATAAATAAATATTTTTTAAAATAATAATAATAAATAAATAAATAAATGAAAGAGAAAAATGTAGGCAATTATATGAGGAATCAGAACCCAGGAATAGGTTAGTGGCAAAAGCAATTGCCTTGCATGCCTGAGGCTGGTGAGGTCTCAAATTCAATCCCAAACACTGTCACACTGTCACACCTCTCTGGTTGCTGCTGTGGAGATTCTGTGGTTTGAGATACCATTGCCACAAAAAAAAGAAAGTAAGAAAAGAAGGAAGGGAAGAATAGAATAGAGGAAAGCAGGGAGGGAGGAAGACTGTGGGGAGGGAGGGAGGAAAGAAGGAAGGAAAGAAGGAAGGGATGGAAGAAGAAGGAAGGAAGGAAGGAAGGAAGGAAGGAAGGAAGGAAGGAAGGAAGGAAGGAAGGAAGGAAGGAAGGAAGGAAGGAAGGAAGGAAGGAAGGAAGGAAGGAAGGGAGAGAGGGAGGGAGGGAGTAAGGAAGGAAGGAAAGAAGGAAGGAAGGAAGGAAGGAAGGAAGGAAGGAAGGAAGGAAGGAAGGAAGGAAGGAAGGAAGGAAGGAAGGAAGGGAGGGAGGGAGTGAGTAAGGAAGGAAGGAAAGAAGGAAGGAAAGAAGGAAGGAAGGAAGGAAGGAAGGAAGGAAGGAAGGAAGGAAGGAAGGAAGGAAGGAAGGAAGGAAGGAAGGAAGGAAGGAAGGAAGGAAGGAAGGAAGGAAGGAAGGGAGAGAGGGAGAGAGGGAGGGAGGGAGGGAGGGAGGGAGGGAGGGAGGAAGGAAGGAAGGAAGGAAGGAAGGAAGGAAGGAAGGAAGGAAGGAAGGAAGGAAGGAAGGAAGGAAGGAAGGAAGAAAGGAAGGAAGAAAGGGTGGGTATGATCACTAGTACCTGTAGCCAAATATGTGTGAGCACCACAGCCAAATGTGTGACTATTGATGAGCACCACAGCCAAGTGTGTTATGGTGACAATAATAATAAGAACAACACAAAACTAAAGAAATAAAAGCAAAAGGCAAATATGAATGGAGTCTAATTCAATTGCTATGATAATTAAGCATAAAATTAGGCTACTTTAATATTATACAATAATGATTGACAATATTATTTTTTATAAACTTGTCATCAATGAGATATTAATTTTTGAAAAAACCAATGATTTAGGGCAAGAAGATTTACAAAGCAATTAATTTCAGGGTCTTGTGCATACAAATTCCAATATGCCCTCCTCCACCAGTGTCCACTTCCCCCACCCCTGCTTCAGTATCCCCAGACCCGCCCATCCCCCCAGCCCATTGGCAAGCTCAGTTCTGTAGACCCATTCTCCCGTTCTCCAGTGACCTTTGGTCCATGACATTTTTTATCTTTGTCATTTACTAGATTAGCATTTGAATTAGAATGTGTGAATCTGTATCTGTACCCTCATGGTGATTCACTAATTAAAGAATAAAATAAATTTTTAAAAAAACACTGATAAAAACTTATTGTTAGTGAAAAATTCACTTGGAAAACATTGTAGTCTTTATTATTATTAAATTGAGGTAAATATTTATTGAATGCCTTCTGCATTCTATATAAAAATTTATGAGAGGGGAATTCACAAACTGATGCTTACTTTATGTATCATTATATAAAATGCAATCAATGTGAGCTGATAATAAAATGATCTGTAAGATACTTATGGGAACACACATTGAAAATAACGTTCATATTGCTTTGTGCATAGAAGTATAGCACAGTGGGTAGGGCATTTGCCTTGCAGGAGGCTGAACCAGGTTCGATTCCTCTGTCGCCTTGGAGAGCCCAACAAGCTACTGAGAGTATCCCACCCACACGGCAAAGCCTAGCAAGCTACCTGTGGTGTATTCGATATGCCAAAAAGCAGTAAGAAGAATAAGTCTCACAACGGAGACATTACTGGTGCCCGCTCGAGCAAATCGATGAGCAATGGGATGATCGTGATACAGTGATATAAGCATAAGGAAGGCAAGAAAGGACCCAATTGGGACATCCCTGCACCAAAGGACAAAGGGCCCAGTATATCCAATGGACCTTCTTCCACAAGTCTGACATGTTGATGCCAGCACTGTGATTTGTATTTCTCTCATCTGAGGGCTTCATTAATAGTGCCTTGCTTTGCTCAGTAGTAAAGTGGAGCATGGTAGCACTGTAGCACTGTCGTTCCGTAGTAAAGTGGAGTTTGGTAGTACTGTAGCACTGTCGTCCTGTTGTTCATTGATTTGCTTGATTTACTTGAACAGGCACCAGTAACGTCTCCATTTGTCATCCTGTTGTTCATTGATTTGCTTGAACTGGCACCAGTAACATCTCCATTGTGAGACTTGTTGTTACTGTTTTTGGCATATCGAATACGCCATGGGTAGCTTGCCAGGCTCTGCCATGCGGGTGGGATACTCTCAGTAGCTTGCTGGACTCTCTAAGAAGGACGGAGGAATCAAACCTGGGTCAGCCTCATGCAAGGCAAATGCCCTACCCATAACAATAATAAGTTTTCAACAATATTGATTTCTGTTGCACTTTTGCTATTGATTATTAAGTGAGTTGTTTTATTATACTACTTTCTTATGTTCATATTTTTATAACATGACATTTTAAAATATAAAAGATAGAAATATTGCCATGAAAACAGATAAAAGGATAAGGATGCTTTGCCACCTTTGTTGAGGGTTAGCCAACATTATGTTTGAAGTATTTTCAAAACTTGCGTAAAATAATGACTTATTAAAATTTGCCACTTAAAATTTAATTTAAAAATTAATACATAGACACATGAACGGCTCCTCCATTCCTGAGTGACCATGATCCCAGAGGCCCACTAACTACTTTCAGCACCCAGTGACTTCTTGCAGAAATTCCTCTAGACTGTGAACTAAGCTATGGCCATATGCCACCCCAGGAGGGAAAGGTTTTTCTCCTTCAGCCTTTCTTTTCCTTTTGGTGATGGCATGGTGACCGCTGTCATATACAGCCCACTAACTGGAGGTACGAGCTTGCAGTGACGCAACTTCTGACAGAAATTTCTCTGGACCTAAATACTAAAATACCAGAAATCCAAAACCTCTCGGCCACCTCATACACTCTTCATTCTCAGCAATGGAAAACAAATTATCAAATGATGCTTTTTCGGCAGGTCTGATTGTTGGGGGGAAATTCCAACTAATAATAGCGAGTTTTCTGTTGAAATATTGAATATAATCAAAGTAAAGAGAGATTAAAGTGAAAATCATCAGCCATACAAGCAGGGTGGGGGGGTGGGAGGTATACTGGGGCTCTTGGTGGTGGAACATGTGCACTGGTGAAGGGATGGGGGTTTGGCTATTGTATGACTGAGACTTAAGCCTGAAAGCTTTGTAACTTTTCTCATGGCGATTCAATAAAAAAAAATAATAACACATGAAGTTTTGGATTTTTGGTATTTTAGTAGTTCAGTTTTAAATGGAAACCAAGTAAATTCTACTTGATTTCAAGAAATATAAACTGAACATGTGAAATCATCAATAAGTAAATTAATTTACAACTCTATGGCCATTTAAAATTTAACCAAACCAATTTAATGAACTACTTAATGAATATATTTGGTGCTAAAGCCTGTCATCTGTAACATCAAAGTGTGAGAGCTTCAGGTGCCACCCCCTGGTACCAGAGTAACCAGCCAGCGAGCTTTTCAATCTACCAGTCATTTAACAGGAGAGGCCATCCACCTCCTCTTTCATGCAGACTCCTTCTTCACAAATATTACAATAGATTGTTGCTCTTTTATCCATAACATTAACTGGTGGTGTCAGAGCCTTCAGGGTAAAAGTATTATTAGGCAACAATAGATGAAGGAGCCCTTTTAACTGGATTCCCTTCCAATCTTTCTAGTGTCTTGGTTTTCTCAGTTTCCACACTACTCTCTGTATAGGGCAGAAGAATGTTTCCAAATATCTTCTTTTTTTCCACATAGCTCCATATACTTAAAGACTTGGGGGATCCCCACTCCTTGCTGAATGAACTCTGAATCTCTTCATAAGGGTCTTTGGCTTCTTTTCACAGATTATTCAATTTTGTTTGTTTGTCTTTGCTTTTTGGGTCACACCCGGCGATGCACAGGGGTTACTCCTGGCTTTGCACTCAGGAATTACCCATGACAGTGCTCAGAGAACCATATGGGATGCTGGGAATCGAACCCGGGTCGGCCTCGTGCAAGGCAGTCGCTCTACCCGCTGTGCTATCGCTCCAGCCCCTCAAATATGTTTTTGCTTATGTCTCTGTGCTCATTTCTGAGTGTCAATCTTCAATGGTATATACACTAAGTCCTGACAACTTGCATTTAAGTCAGACATGCCACAAACCTCTCAATTTGTGAACATGCTTTAGCCTGTCTGAAATATTCCACTCCAAGAACTTAAAATTTCCCACACTCTCTTTGATTTACTCCTTGTTTTTCAGCTCTTAATTCAAATGTATCTTCTCCAGATATTGTTTTCCCAGATATAACACCTTATTACCTCTGCTGTAAGCATCCTCAAAACAGGCACACTCTGAAAATGCTCTTAAAAATGCTATCACCATAAATTTGATCTTCAATGTGTCTGTATCCCATAGGCAAAACTAAATTCTACCCAGGGTTAAACACCATAAAATACTGTCACACTTCCACCAGTGTATCAACTTCTACCATAATCCGAGTAAAATTTCTCCACAAAAGTCTGAGGAATCTGGGGCTGGAGTGATAGCACAGCGGGTAGGGCGTTTGCCTTGCACGCGGCCGACCCGGGTTCGAATCCCAGCATCCCATATGGTCCCCCGAGCACCGCCAGGAGTAATTCCTGAGTGCACGAGCCAGGAGTGACCCCTGTGCATCGCTGGGTGTGACCCAAAAAAGAAAAAAAAAAAGTCTGAGGAATCTGATTTGCAGCCTTGATTAATAATCTATCTCCTATCTTTTGAGGCTTCTGACTCTTGAGTGTTCGTGTTTCTGTAGTATATTATTAATTCTCAAATACTGCAAACAATTGAAAAGGACGTGGAGGCAGTGAGAACCTATTTGTGGGAAGGGATGTTTCTTGATCTAGGAGGTATGGCAGATCATATAACTTAAACAAATTCTGTGTTACAGACCCAACATTAGGTGCCATGACATGGTACCTATTTTTCATTACAAAAAAAAAAAAAAACTATGAAAAACCTGAGCAGAATAGTTGAAAATCCCAAAGAAACAGTATCAAGTTATATTGCGCCAGAATTTGTTCCTGAATCTGCTTCCTGTCAGTGGGGTTTCTAATGATGACAGTTTATAGATCTGCAACTTTTCCATGACAATGCCTAAGTAACTTTATTTTGAGAGGCCAGTAGGCCAATTCCATACTTTTATTATTATTATTATTATTATTATTATTATTATTATTATTATTATTTTGGCTTTTTGGTTCATACCTGGCGATGCTCGGGATTACTCCTGGCTCTGCACTCAGGAATTACTCCTGGCAGTGCTCAGGGGACCATATGGGATGCCGGGGATTGAACCCAGGTCAGCCGTGTGCAAGACAAATGCCCTCCCCGCTGTGCTATAGCTCCGCCCCCCACTTTTAAAAATGATTTTTACACTGATTCTAGTGAACAAAGTTTCATACTTGTCATGGTTAGTGTTTATTTCTCTGATTCCTGCACTAAAAGTTAATTTATATTTATATTAATGCCTCCCCCTGGTTCTCTCCATGTTTTCTTTTTTGATGGTAAATAATTAAACAGCATTATTCTCTTTTCCTTACCAACCCATTTTCTTCCTGGACTATGTCTCCAATATTCTCTTAACCATTTGTTTTTTCACCAGACAACATTCAAGTTTGGACATCTTTACAAGAAATCTTCAAATCCCTAGATTATACTCTGTGAAGGACTGCTCTAGAGATCTGGTCCTGTGACTCCTTGTCATATTTATTTCAAAACAAGATTACTTGCTGTCACACAGCATGAGACAAAAGCTGAAAATTCATCAGAAATAAAAAATAAAACTATTGGGAAACATGCTATGCCACTAAAAGTTAGGAATACTTAATGAGAATACATTTCTACATCACATTCAATTGTGTCAAAGCTTCCAAGAAATGAATTTATACTTCTTATTACTTCATTTCTTTGCAATTGATGGGACCTCAGCAGGCAGAGGAACTGTATACATAAACATTTATCTGAAATCATGTAGGAATCAGAATCTACAAAATGATATGCCGTGCACTCTATTCTGCTGTATCAACAGCAACTAAAACTAGCTAATTTTTTTTAACTTCCAAACACATAAACTGATAAATTGCACAAGGACAATTAAAAATGAGGTAGAAATAAACTTTCCAATTTTTTACAATGTAAATGGATATGTTTAATATATTTTATGGATTTCTAGTATTATCTTGCATAAATATTTAATAACAATGAATATTGTTTTCTACCATACATAATATTATGCTTAAATAATTTTATAAGCCATTGGAACAAGAATCATTGCTAATATGTCACTGTCACTGTCACTGTCACTGTCATCCCATTGCTCATCTATTTGCTCAAACAGGCACCAGTAACATCTCTGTTGTGAGACTTGTTACTGTTTTTGGCATATCGATACGCCACGTGTAGATTGCCAGGCTCTGCGTGCGGGCAGGATACTCTCAGTAGGTTTCAGGGCTCTCTGAGAGGGGCGAAAGAACTGTAAGCTTCAAAATATTTAGTATAATAATAATGTATAATCATTGGCTAAAGGCATTTCTGTAATTACCCTAGAAGAAAATAATGTGAAGTTCAGATCTACAAAATAAATATAATTTCTGCCATTCTTCAAACATTTGTTGATTATGTTGATTATTTACCATATATCTACTGCTCAGTTATATATATAATACATATATATAGCACTATATATATATATATATATATACATACATCATGGATCTCTGGCTATTCCAGTTGGTATTGTCACTGTCACTGTCATCCCGTTGCTCATAACACCAACATCTCAGTTAAAGATTGTCAAATGAGGGACTTGAAGGATAGCATAGGGGTTAAGAAGCTTGCCTTGGGCTGCAGAGATAGTACAGTAGTTAAGGCACTTTGTTTTGCATGCACTGAATCCCATTCTATCCCCAGTACAACTTATTGTCTCTTAAGCAATATCAGCTATAAACAAAATTTAGAGGTTAGTCTGGGTTGATGGGGGCATGAAGAAGATTTTTTTCATTGGACTGATGAGAGACATCTTCCTGTGAAAGCATTTATTCTAAGACTTAATAGGTGAAGAGTGATGAGTGAGAAGAAAAAGAGGATGAAAAAGCCATGTTGTTTAGTGATGTGTCAAGGAAGGCTAGTAAATACAAACTTTCTTGATGTCATATTTGCCTTGCTCCCTGACATGCACCATGTTTTTTCTTCAATGCCTAAAATTAATGTCTCTCCTTTTTGCATACCATTGTTTGCAATTTTTATATATTTTATTTTCATAAGGCTCTGCCATGCAGGCAGGATACGCTCGGTAGTTTGAAGGGTTGCTTTTTAAAAAAATTTTATTGAATCATTGTGAGATAGTTACAAGCTTTTATGTTTGGGTTACAATCTCACAATGATCAAACACCCATTCCCTCCACCAGTGTACATTCCCCACCACCAATATTCCCGGTATACCCCCCCTTTCCCACCCTCCCCCTGCCTCCATGGCAGACAATATTCCCCATACTCTCTCTCTACTTTTGGTCATTATGGCTTGCTACACAGACACTGAGAGGGACAGAGGCTTTCAGGGTGGCCTCTAATCACCCTTACAGGTGCTCCCAGTATACCAAATGCAAGGGTCGACTGGCATGTTGTAACTATTTGCACGCTGACAAACACACACCCGCCTGTGTCTTTGGGCAGAACCTATTGGTTCACTCTTCACCAGTTGGCACCATTGCCACGCCCTCCCACCACGATGAGGCAGTGGTATATTCAATATACCCAAAACAGTAACAATAATGGACCTCATTCCCCTGACTCTGAAAGAGCCTTCAATATGGCAGCGTTGGGAAGGGCGAGCAAGGAGAGACTGCTAAAATCTCAGGGCTGAATTAGGCTGTCAAATCGAAGAAAGAACTAAAAGGACTGTCTGTAATTTCAATGCACATACGCTGGCATGGGAAGCATCCATTAAGGACCTGATGGTGCAAATACAGAAGATCAAGTATGACGTCATCGGGACCCACAGTCTAGAATGGAATGATCAGGATGAGAAACTGTCTGAGCTCATCATGTTGACCAAGACCATCCATAGTAACTCGCAGTTCCAGAAGGCTGAATCTAAATGTTGGACATGGTCATCTCCTTGTGGACAGTTCCACAACAAAATTGACCACATCATAGTCAATCCACAGTTTGCTTGACCAATGTCACTGTTATCCAAAAATTCCAAATGGGATCAGACCACCATCTCCTTTGTGTGAAATTCTACTTCCCAGAGCGGGGAGAAAGGGCTGCAAAGTTGAAGAAAAGAACTCTCAGAACGACCACCAACTGGGAGCTCTATGGCACTATTGCAGCAACATGGGAAGATGCCATCATTGAAAACATCAACGAGGAATACAATTGACTGGTTCAGCACCTCCATGACTGTGCGAGGAACGCTGAGAGAAAGCCACAAAACAACGCCTGTCTTTGGAAACTCTCAAGCTCATTTGCCAACTTGGTTTGGCGCAAGGCTCAGGCAACCACAAGCTAATGCCTGAGCTCACAAAGCTGTGCAGAGAAGCAATAAAGGAAGACCTCAAAGAGAGAAGAGCAGCAGTGTTGGCTAATGTGGCAGAAGCCAGGAAAAGTATCCGCACCACCCACCTTTCCTTCACCAACTACAAGACCAAGATGACTGCCTTCCGATGTCCTGATGGATCTATCACATCTTCCAGAAGGGCAATGGAGAAGATTATCCCTGACTTCTACTCAGATCTCTTCGATAGCCAAGACCATCTGCCCACATACCAAATTCTGCAGGACGGATATATTATTCCCAGCGTTCTCTCTTCCTAAATCTGGCATGCCATCTCATAGATAAAGAAGCATATAGCACCTGGTTCAGACAAGATCAGACCTGAACACCTGAAGAATCTGCCACCAATACTTATCAATACAGTGACCCGGCTCTTTACATGCTACCTGTCTGAATGCCAGGCTCCGCCCCAAAAGAAAACCAGCAGGACCGCTCTGTTGTACAAAAAGTGAGACAACCACAACATCAGCAACTATCATCCAATCTGCCTGTTGTCCATCATGTACAAGTTGTTCACTCGAGTCATCCTGAATAGGATTGGCAGAACACTAGACGAAGGACAACCATGCGAGCAAGTTGGGTTCTGAAAAGGATTCAGCACCATCAACCATATCCACATGGTGACCACACTCATTGAGGTTTCGCCAGAGTTCAAGATGCCGCTCTGTCTAATGGTGATCAATTTAAAGAAGGCCTTTGATTCTGTTCAGAATGAAGTGATCTTTGAAGCCCTAGCCAAACAGGGCATTCAAACTCAGTACATCAGGATCCTCTGTGAGATGTATTATGGATTCAACAACAGGATCTCACCAGTCTACAAGGAAGTGATCATCTATGTAAAGAGATGGGTTCAACAGGGCGATACTATTTCACCAAAACTCTTCAGTGCCACCCTCAAGAACATCATGTTAACAACTGGAATGCAAAGAAACGGGAGTGAAGATAGACAGTTGGCAAGTACACCACCTCTGCTTTGCTGATGGCATCGTTCTCATAACACCAAACATTAGCCAAGCAGCACGAATGCTGGCCGACTTCAACCATGAGTGTGGAAAGGTCGGACTGCAGCAGAATCTCACCAAGACAAATTCATGAGGAACAGACTAGTTCCTGACGTCCCATTTGCTCTCAACAGAAGGAATATCTCATATGAACAATGTCGAGAACTCAGCATGATGAATGAGCTGGCACCCGACCTGTGCAGGAGGAAGAGAGCAGTGTGGGACGCCTTCAGGAGCATCAAAGAAGTTGTTAAGAGGACAAATAACCTTCAGCTCTGGGCACATCTTTTCGATTCCACCGTTCTTCCTGCATTAATATACACCTCAGAGACCTGGGCCCTACGGAAACAGATAAGAACGGTATTCGGGTCTCCCAAAGAGGAATTAAAAGAGCTATGCTTGGAATATTACCTTTCACTCATGAGAGAAGGAATCCGGACTTCAGACCTCCATCGATAATTGAGAATCAGGGACACTGCCTCATTTGCCAAGGCTTCAAAAATCAGATGGGCTGGACACATAATGTGATTTGTAGATGACCGCTGGACTAGAGCTGTTACCAACTGGATTCTACAGGATATCAAAAGTCTGCATGGCCACCCACCTACGAGATGGTCAGACTTCTTTGTCAAGACCCTGAATGAACAATTTGAGGTTCTTCCTGTTCCTGGAGCGAGCAGATGCCATTAGGCTACACTAACACATGACAGGGTTGAATGGAGACATTACTGGAGCCCGCTAGAGCAAATTGATGAGCAACGCAATGAGAAGTTATACAAGTGATATTTTCATAAAGTAGTTTACAACAGTTTATTGTGGATAATATTCCAACACCAATCCCACCACCGAGCACCTTCCCACCACAAAAAGAGGGAAGTGTGTGAAGATTGTTGTATTTCATTCTGAAGCCATTTAATCCTGTTTATAAGGGAATATAAGCAAGTATGTTAAAACCAAACTTAGTACATAAGTGGGCTAGAGGATAAGATGTCTCAGCCATGCGCTCCAGGAAAATCTGCATCACTCTCTTCTAGGAGCTTTATAGTCTCTGGATATCGGCCGTTGAAGAGATTATACGGTCCTGGGGGCAGTTTGTAGATGTGACTGCCAAACTACTGGAAAATTGGGGAACTGGGGGGAGGAGGTTCAGTCTCAGTCTGAGGGGGCTTGAAGATCTCAGTCACAGACCCGCAGACCTGGGCTTTTCTGTCAGTTCCCGCTTGGGTGAGGCTCATCCTAGAGTGTGGAGAGTTGCCTTGATCATGGAAGTGGTTGGGTTCTGGAGGTTTTTGGCTCCCAGGGTTTGCTTGAGGCAGGGAGGGAAACTCAACCCGCCCTCCCTCTGAGGTGCCAGGGTGAAGACAGCCTCGCGTGGGATCAGGACATTCTTCCCCTTTTGCATACATTTTATTGATCTTCTCATTCCAGCTTCTATGGCCCTTCCTTCAAAATGATCACTCCCTTCCTTCAAGTTAAACTCCAATGATTATGGTGGACGTTCCTATTGTTATTGACTATTTATTCTTAGTCATTTTTTATTTCACTGGCTGTAATTTAGACATCACCCCATTTTCCTTGTTATGGGTAATTTCAGACAGCAGCTGTGCCTCAAATGCTTTAGTTTTAAGTTTTAGAAAAGGAACTAAATCTCTTAGTCCTTCATTGCATCTAGATATCAATATGCTAGGAATAACACCCTTGGGTATTTAAAACTCACATCTTTCATCCTTCTATACATATATAAGACTGCATTACAAGAGCGGAAGTCATAACACTCAAGGTGGAGCCAGAAAAATCTAGGAGTTAGTCTTTGATGATTATCTGTGTTAGCCAAACGAGTCTTGGTATTAGTTATATGAAAAATAAATTATAGAAAACTTACTTGGGTTTCTGTTCTATGCAACAAAATATAACCTTCTCCATTAAAAGGTCTATAAGCAGAGAGCCATGGACTAGCTGCTTGGATCTATAATTTAGCTACATAAGCCGTACACTACATTTAGGTCCTTCAAACTTCCATTTCCTTAATTATAAAATAAGAACAGCAATGGAAGCTAGTAAAAATTGTTGGTGCCAGAACAGAATTAAATTAATTAAGTCTGGGTCAGATCTGAATGGGCTGAACATGGGTTTTGCCTCCAGGAGACACAAGGAATTAGGTTCAACCTAGCACTGCATGGTTCCTGCAAGTACAGAGCTGTACTTCTGAGCAATACCGAGTATGATCCTAAAACAAGTGAAGAAGAAATGATGTAAGTCAAATCTTGAGTACATAGGTTTTGAAGTAATAAATATTCAAGAAAGCTTAGATATTATTAATACTGTTTAATGTATGCTTGTTAAAGGAGTAAATTTAAAAGTTAAATTTCCCTTTGGGCTGTCTAATGAAGTTGCCAAATTTGTAAAGCAATGTATGTATATATAGGATTCAAAATCAATAGAGATTTAAATGAGCATGTTACTGATTTTTCCCAGTATTTTTTGTGCTATTAAATTTTTTAATTCTGGAAGAGTTTTCACATTTTATCAAAACAAATTGCCAATATAGTAGAGTTGCCATACATTCTATACATTATTATTGATCTGTTGTATTAATTATTATGATGCATTTCTCCCAATTAGTGAACCAGTACTGATACTTTACTATTAACAAAAAAATCCAAACAAAAAAATCCAAACTTTATTCAGATTTCCATAGACTCCACATTTGTGTTTTCCTTTGTTCTATGAGCTCATTCGCAGACATATATCACATGTAGTCATCACATCTCTGAATTTTTTTTCATAATTAAGTTGACGCGTTGTATTTTTCACAAAACAAAAGCTGAAAGGGTCAATTACAGTGTCATCACATCACACTGAGGGCACTGACTATCAGCATGACTTGCCTCTGCTGATATTGACTTGTTCCACCTGGCAGAGATGATATCCTTAAGTTTCTCTAGAATACTTTGTCATTTTTCTTCTTTTGCATATCATGCTATCAGAAGGAAGTCACTGTGTTCAGTTACACGCAAGAGATGAAAAAATATGTTTCATCTCCATGTATTGCCTCCAAAATATGGGCAAGCATGTTTATATATAAAAGGAGAAGAAAAAATATAAGAAGAAAAAGAAGGAGGAGGAGGTGGAGGAGGAAGAGGAGAAGGAGGAGGAAGAGAAACACAGACATAGCTTTATAGTAGACCACTGGCCGTGCAAACATGAGGACAGTGAGGTAGCAAAGTGGAGCCCATAAGTCAGTGATTAGTCTTGCTGTTTGGGATATCAGTGCTACAAAAATGTGTGCAAACTTCAGTACACCAAAACCAACTGTGGAAGCACCAAAAATAAAATTTATGACCCCTGGTAAGTACAAACCAAATGTGCAAACCAAATGCTGCAAAAAGTGTAATATGACCCTCTGTCACCACGGAAACAAGAACAATAAAAGTGAAGGAAATGGGAAAAAAGTTAAGAACAAAGCAAATACTCAATAATTGTTGGTGGGCTGGGTAAGGCGCTTGCCTTGATGTGGCCAACCCATGTTTGATCCTGAGCACCCCATATGGTTCCAAGTCCAGGAAGAAGCTATCCGTGAGCACAGAGCCATAAGCAAGGCTGATTGCTTATGCAAGGTATGATTAGCTGTGGACCCCAAACAAAACAAAAACAAATAAAATAAAATAAAGTTTGTTGACTTTTGACAGACTAACTGAATAACTGAGAGCCTAAATGCTGTAATTAGAGTTACTGGTAGCCTCAACAAAGATTTTCCGAATAAATAGTGATCTGAGTTACTCTTTTCAGTAGTCAAAACTACTTCTTAACAATAAGTACTCTTAAAGGTGATATAAAATTTATCAAGAGTTGTTACACCTGAATCATTCATGTTGTATCAGAAAGTTATTTCTAAAACAGAAAAATAAAACTGTAAGTTAGAATGTTGGTCTCTGCCTTACACATACATGGACAAATCCAAGGACCCCAATGTGTGGTTCAGTATCTTTGCTTGCATATAATAGCTGATCAACCTCCTCAAAAGTTGGGGACCCGGGAATTTTAGCATCATTTCCAGTACCCAACAACTAATGTAAAACTATTGTTTTTCATTAGTTGCACATAACACTAGACAATTTCAAAAATTAAAATTCGAAGTGTCTAAGATGAAGGAATAATCGCTGTATCACTGTCATCCCATTGATCATTGATTTGCTTAAGTGGGCCCAGTAATGTCTCCATTCATCCTAGCCCTGATATTTTAGCAGCCTCTCTTTACTCATCCTTCCCAATGGTACCGCATTAGAGGTTCTTCAGGATCAGGGGAATGAGGCCCATCATTGTTACTGCATTTGGCATATGCGTATATCAGGGAGAGCTTGCCAGGCTCTCCCCGGTGCAGACAGTAAACTCTCATAGCTTCGGTAGCTTGACAGGTTCTCCAAGACGGAGAACTAGACTATCAGATGTCACACGGCCACAGTGCTTCCAGGAACTTGTCTCTGGATGTTGGCCATTGATGGAATTACATGGGGGGGGGGGGCAGTTTGTGGGTGTGACTGCCCAGCTACTGGAAAATGGGGAATCTGGGTGGAAGAGGCCCAGTTACAATCCGAGCAGGCTTGGAGATCTCAGTCCCTGATCCTGCACACCTGGGTTCCTCTGCTGGTTCCTTCATGTGTGAGGCTCATCCGAACATGCTACTACTAAAGGAGAGTAGCCTTGAGAATGGTTGTGGAATAATAATATCTTAAGCATATGTGCTTTTTGAAAAGCAGTGAATTAGAAAAAAAAATAGGTTTGCTCTTCAAATCTGTGATCTCTGTTCAACATGTACCTAACTTGCTTGTCTATGTGCTTCTTTGCTTACCTAATTCCACTCCGAAGAAGCCCATTTATTCTATTGAATACACACTTCTTCCTTAACATTCCCTTATATAGTTCTATACGTTTCAATAAATATTTCTTGCTTAATAAAAAATGAATAAAGAATGATCAGTATCTCAAAATCAAATATTCTATTTCCTTATCCTGAAAGTATAGCCTATTTCACTTTTGATCATAGCTAGCATGATTTGCATCTGGACTATTAGTTTTCTAAATTGGGTTTTCTCTAGCTATTTCATCTCTTCTTTCCTGCAGAACTTCCTTAATTAACTGCCTGTGATTAAGAACTTAAAAAACAATCAGACAAAGCTGTTATGTTTACCTATACATCCTCTATTCACCTTGCTAAGGAATTCAAGTTCAGGTGTTTACCATCTGAGGGAGGATATTCTAGAGAAAATAGTTGGTGCAAGAAAACCAAGGTCATTTAAGTGCTAATGAGCAACGAAATTGGTATACGTATTCTTCAGAACCATATTGCTCTCTGGCCGATTCATGGTTATACTGGGCTGGTGGGGAAAGTAAATTAGTCAAAAACTGTGGGACGTAGTCAGAGAGAGGAAAGAGCCTTGATAAATAAATATCAGAAATCTTCACTGGGAGACTGTTGTTGGTTCCTCTCCAAGAGTGGAAGAGGTTTTGGTTCAGGGTACTTCTCAGAGAGCCTGTCATTTGCTCACTGCTCCTTCCATCCCCAAATGGGACAGATTCAACATCAAGCACACAAGAATTGAGAGCATCTTTTAAGATTGGGAGGCAGGAAGGTTGGAGAGATAGTACAACATGCGGGCACATGCCTGCATGTGGCTGACCTGAGTTTGAGACCCAGCATCCCATAGGGTCACCCTTACTCTACCAGAATTGATCTCTGAGCACCGAGCCGGTAGTTAGCCCTGAGCACTCGTGAAAGTGCTGCCCTCCCCCCACACACGTACACACAACAAACAACCAACACACACACACAAGATTGGGAAACAAGAGAAATATGTTTGTGAGAAATAGCGCAAGTCTATTGCTTGCTTATAACCTCAATGATGCTTTTCTTTCTTGGTTCTTTTGTGATTAGGGTATTCTAACTGATTGCCTGAGAGTACCTCTAAATATGATATGGGGATCATACTTGCTTTAATCTTTTCCATTAGGAGCACTACAAAAATCAAGTTAAAGGTTTCTTTCCTTTGGAAACAGTATTCTTAAGGAGTTAAGCACTGTAGCACTGTCTTCCCATTGTTTATTGATTTGCTCAAGTGGGCACCAGTAACATCTCCATGATGAGACTTGTTACTGTTTTTGGCATAACAGATATGCCATGGGGAGCTTGCGAAGCTCTGCCATGCAGGCGGGATACTCTCAGTAGCTTCCCGAGTTCTCCAAGAAGGACGGAAGAATCAAACCCGGGTTGGCTGCGTGCAAGGCAAACGCCCTACCCGCTGTGCTATCACAAAGGAGTTAAATAGGTGTTTAAATATTTTCCAAGTCTTTCCTCTTAAAATTGTAATTTTGGGGTCAGCCTCATCATGGCTCATGAAAAATTGTAATGTCCTAGTCTAAGATGCAGTTACTAAAGCATCTTAAGAATTCTACCACCAGATGTGAGGAGGGGGGGATAGGTTAGTGTTTCTGGTCAAATACTGGTTGGTAGATCAAATGGGAAATTTTGACAGGGATTAATGTCTTTTCCAGGAATCCTGTAGCCAGCTGGAGATATAGTGACTCATCAGAGGTTAAGAACACAGGAATCTCATTATAGGCCTCCTCAGAGGCCCTACTCCACAAAAGTCTTCTATGGATCTAGAGTAGGTGAAAGGAAAACACTAATTGCTTTATATATATATATGCTAGAGTCATTTCAGAAACTACTAAATAAATACGAAACCTAAAGAAATATATCAATAGGTCATCTCTATCTGTAATCTTTTCACTTCACTACTTCTTGAAAAAGACACAAAGATTCCCTCTTGATATGGAAGCCCCAAGGTATGTAATCATGGAAATAAATAAATTTTGAATCTCCTCCTTTTTCGACCTCCACACATAACATTTTTTGTCCTATGGCAAGCTACCGAGAGTATCCCGCCTGCACAGGCAGAGCCTGGCAAACTATCCATGGCATATTCAATATGCCAAAAACAGTAATGATACATCTCATTCCCCTGACCTTGAAAGAGCCTCCAATCATTGAGAAAGACGAGTAAGGAGAGGCTGCTAAAATCTCAGGGCTGGGAGGAATAGAAACGTTACTGGTGCCCACTCTAGTAAATTGACGAAATTGACGAACAACGGGATGACAGTGTCAGTGACAGTGATAGAAAATGAAAGCTTTAAAGCACAATTTCTGGCTTGCTCTTCAAACCAGGTTCTCCCTTGAACACATACATTGCTTGCTTGTCTCCATATTTCTTTGCTTGCCTTTTTCAACACTGTAGAAACCTGTGTCCTTGCCGGAATATGTATGTCTCCCTCTTTATCCCCTCAAATATTTCTAAATAAGTTTCAATAAAGACTTTCTACAAAAGTATATAATAAAGTGTGACTTCTCTCAACTCCCTGCCTCCCAAATGATGCTATTATTACGTGAAAACTCTAAGCCTAAGTTCATTTGAAAAGGGTCCATAAACTCATTTTGTATGCTACTAATTCAACATACATAGTAATTATTCTCAGTCATACAATTAAAAGAATATGAGAACCCAAAATGTGAAAAGTGAATATAGCTGTGTAGGAAGTTTCAGCATTCATTATTTATATCCAATGAGGAAGAATTGTTTAGTTTAGTTTTTACAGAGAAGTTCCTATCTTCTCTAGAGAAGCCTTGCATTACCAAACTTTTTACACCATTGAAATACAATTTCATAGTAATTCTACATTCACAGCATAACCCACTATGTAAGCATGCTTGCTTATACACTTCTTTGAGAATACTTATTGCATGCTGTTTGTGAATCAGGAACTTGAGCTACTATTCAGGATATACTAGAAGCATGTAAACATCATTTAAAATATGATTGATGAAGACTCCATGGAAATCTAAACTTTGGACAAATTACTGAGAGGTCCTGAGGATCTGCTTAAGTATTTATTGAAAGCCCTATCCAGGGAAATAACCACTGTTTATAGGCCAAGTGAGGGCATGCATGATAGGGGAGTAGAAAAGTAGAGTAAGTAATGCCAGACAAATGGGGAAGAAAAGAGAATAAAATGTTATATCAAATACAATTTAACACCAAATCAGAAGTATTCTTTCCTTTGCTGAGTCCTGGAAAAGGGTTTTACCCATTCCTTCTCGAGCAGTTATTAGAAGTTACTATCAGACACACTCTAAATATAACACATTATAGAAATTACTCCTTGGATCTTATAAGACAAAGAATAAGTGATGTGTTGTTGAAAATAAGTAGACTAGACATGTAACTCCATTTTTTTATTTCCATGAAGATTCTATTGAATCTTGATATATTGAAATGTTAAAAAATATTTACTACTCTTTTGGTACATAATGTACTAAGGCTACCTACATGAGAGTAAATAAGGTGTCAATAATCAACACTCTGAGTCACAAAAATAATTGGGATTAACTGAGAAATTTAATTAAAACACCTTAGGTGTCATATTTCCTTTTCTGTAGATTATAGGAGATCAAATGAGGAAATGGAATAGAATTTGCATGATTAATGTCTTTATTGGCAGATAAAGCTTTTATAACCGCTCCTGTTTGGGGGAGAATGGTTTTCAGTGACCACAGTTAACTCCTAAGGAGCCAAGTGAGCTACTCTTTGTCTAGCCCAGCAGAGCAGTCAGGAGGGGACATTGCAACTCTGTAGAACAGAGTTTGTGTTTTTGTTTTAATTTTGGTGACCTGAGCTATCTCCAGTTGCAAATTTGAGAGAGGGTCTGTGGTTTAATTCCAGCCATAACAAAAATATGAAACTCTATATGCTACGGAATGAATTTAATGAAAACAGAAGTGATTCACGAGCTCTAGTCAAGACATCTATTTTTTTAAAGGTTTTTAGCTCATAGCCAACAGATCTTTGGTGAGGTAAATTTAGTATGGAAGTCACAAACTACACCCTTTCTGTGGACTTGGTATCAAAAGTCATCCTCCTCTGAAAGGTAAAGAAAAAAGTTTCTGCCTTGGGCAATTTGAGACCATAATGACTTCATTTTATTCTTCTTAGATATTATTCATTGTAGTGAAAGTCAGAAGTGAGGAGAATAAGAGTGAAATATCTTGAGACAAGCCATTTAAATGATGTGGTTGCAACAATGGACATTCCAGAGAGCTCACGGCAAGTTCTATTATTGCAATGCTTCCTGTCCAAAAAGCTTGAAAAGTCAATATATGCCCCAAAACTAGGAGCTTCAAAACTCAACCCAATGGAGCTGGAGCAACAGCACAGTGGGTAGGGCGTTTGCCTTCCACTTGGTCAACCCGGGTTTGATTCCCAGCACCCCATAGGGTCCCCTGAGCTCTCCAGGAGTAATTCCTGAGTGCAGAGCCAGGTGTAACCCCTGTGTATCACCAGGTGTGACCCAAAAAGTAAACAACAACAACAGAAAGAAAACAAAATTCAACCCAAGATTTCTCAATCTTCATCGGACCCTCTGCTGAGCAGTATAATCAAATGCATCAGAACAGACAGCTGTGCTTCTTTTTTCAGTCTAAACATAATGAGCCCAAGCATCTGTGTGCTGCTCTAACAGCCAGACACTCTCTCACTGATGGACATCTCCTTCCAGCTGCCTTTAATGATTTGAAATTGAGGGGCCCTGTCTTTGGGAGATGTTAGGCCCTCTTTACATTGTGAGAAAGGCACAGCTAGAAATGGCTCAGGGGGCTCCCTTTCAGTGTTTCACACGCCTTCTCATTCAGCCATCCCAGCAAAGTAAACAAGACACATTCATAGAAATGAGAGTAATGTTCACTTGTTTGCATCACACTGGCTGAGCAGCCTGGTTCATAGCCTGCAGGCAGTAGAGGGCACATAGAGTCGCAGGGTCATATTGGTCCATTGAATATGTTGCCTACATAGACATAGGACTGGAGTGATAGCACAGTGGGTAGGGTGTTTGCCTTGCATGTGGCCGACTTGGGTTCGATTCCTCCATCCCCCTCGGAGAGCCCGGCAAGCTACCGAGAGTATCCCACCCTCACAGCAGAGCCTGGCAAGCTACCTGTGGTGTATTCGGTATGCCAAAAACAGTAACAATAAGTCTCACAATGAGAGACGTTACTGGTGCCCGCTCAAACAAATCAACGAGCAACGGGATGACAGTGACACTCTGACAAATTTTCTTCAGGGCTGCCTATGATACGAAAATATTTAACCTGAGACTTTATTTTATGAATTGTCTTATAATACTCATTCTGCTTTCTTTCTTACCCCCTTCTCTCTCTCTCTCTCTTTTTTATTTATCTAATTCTGTCTCAAAGACTAACTGGTCAAATGTTTAAAGTTTTTACACTCACCCCCAATAGAAGTTTTTAGTATTTAATTCCATGGAAAGGGTGCCCATTAAACCTCCAGGGTGCAAACACACACACACACAAACACACATACACACACACACACTCACACACACACAAGGGAAATACCATCAACTCTCACTCACTGCCAGAATCCTGTTATAAGATGAACATGTGTGCCCCAGACAATGGGAACTGTATTGAAAACAAGGATCATAGAATGACCCTCTTATTCTGATCATTAGACTAAGAGGGAGACACAACAGCTCTCCTGGCATAAGTGACTCTGGTGAGAATTCTGAAAATCCTTTCTTTAAAAAAAAAATCTTCCACTTGCACATGGATTTCTGATTTTTCAGAAAGGTTAGTGCTATAGGAGATCCGGAATCAAAACCTGATGTGACCTACATAAAAGAAACGCTGATTCCCTAATTAATCCAAGCTGTGGCTGCAGGCTCTGCAAAGAGCTGCCAAAAAATCATCCAATCAATCTTCCGACTATCCTGCTGGAATGTGGTGAGGAGGGCAGAGAGGCAAAAGATGGCTGTGAGGATGCAAGGACCGGGGAATGTTCAACCTCATATACTTGCTCCACGCTGAGGGCCCTGTGTTTCCAGCACATAAGCCCGAAGATGGAAAAGATTACGTGGAGATCGAGGCTGGGAAGCATGGGGACCAGCAGGGGTTGAGGAGAAAAACAGACTAAATGTTTTAACAGCTGCCCCCTTTTTTTTTTCTTCACCTATTTTGCCCAAGGATCTGATTTCCAACTGAAGGGGTGGGCTTTTTCTGGGCCAAGGGCTCTGCTCAGCTAGACCTGTTTACAGTGAGACACAGCCTCCTCTTGCCGCCTTTGCGTTTTGTTTTGTTTTGTTTTGTTTTGCTTTGTTTTGTTTTTGAGGCCAGGGACAGGGATTTCAGAAGAAAAGGGAATATTTTTTCAAAGTTCAGATTCAAGTAAAGGCAGTCAGAGAAAATACAGTTCAAATGAATTTTAAATAGAGTCTGGCGACAAATGAAGAAAGGAAAGAAAAAAGGAAAAAAAAACACCTCACATTCTTCCTCTTGAATTTTTGACAGGAAAATTGTTCTTCAGGAAAGACGGAATGCCAATCTCCTGTAACTTCCTCTTTCAGTTCCTCAGCGACGCAGAAGGCATGTTAATAGAGAGGGATTAGAAAAATAATTCAGCTGCTAAATTTGGAGGCAAATAACTTGCAGAGGAGCGATAAAACAAATGGCAAGGGTACTTCCTGTAAGCCAAATATTTGGGACTGCCAATATCAGATAAAGGGCAAATATAATGTGGAAGGAGCAGTTATTTTCTTTGCTGAAATACTCTCACTCTAGCATTTTGATTTTTCCCCGGCATTTCATCATGAAAAACATTTTATGATAGATACTGGCTCTCTCTGACTTAATTGTTCAACAGTCAGTCATTCCACTTAAACACATTCGAGCACAGGAAACTCATTGCTCTATGCCAGTCGATGCACAAAAATCCTCCTGTGGTGGAATTTGGGCAACCAAATGTAAGCCTTCATGTAAGCCACTTTTCAAATATTCAAACAAATGTTGGTAAGCCCAGAGGAAGTTACCCCAAACTGCAAATACTCCTGAGATTTTATTTAGCTATTGTTTGTATTCACAATATGAATTTTTACACCATCCCGGCTGAACTAAGCGGCCCCAGGCCCGGCTGCTACCTTCTGTAGCCTCTAAAGGCCTTGAGGCTTCTCTCTGTTTACCTCCTCATCCTTATCCTTTTGAGTTTCTAAGCCCAGATCCTGTCTGCACATGACTCGAGGCTCTCATTTCTTTGGTTAGGTTGGTTTCGTTTGGGGGGGGGGGTGGTCAAAACTATCATGCTCAGGGCTTACTCCTGTTTCTGGATTTAGGGATCACTCCTGATGAGGTGTTTGATGCCTGATGGGAATGAAACTAGGATAGACTGCAAGCAACGCACTATACTAGCACGTCAACTATCTCGAATCACTACAGGGGAAAAAAAATGTTTCTCTTCCTATCACCATTCCTTCCTCCTCTTCTCCCGGAGAGCCCGGCAAGCTACCCAGAGTATACCACAAGGCTGAGCCTGGCAAGCTACCTGTGGCATATCCGATATGCCAAAAATAGTAACAACAAGCCTCACAATGGAGATGTTACTGGTGTGCCCACTCAAGCAAATTGATGAGCAATGAGATGACAGTGACAGTGATTACCATTCCATGATAAATTCCCTAGCATAAGCATTTCTTTTATTTTGTACCACACACATTTATGCTGCCTTCCCCACACCCACCACCCCACCTCTAATTATTGTGTTTGGTTTCATGCATCTTTTACCTTAGATTGCAAACACCTTGTGAAAAATTCCTCTATCATATATTTCTCTCCAAAACTTTGAAAAATACTTTAGCATGGTGATGTATCCTCTAACTTCTCAAAGATTGCACCAGTTTTAAGGTGGAAAATCACATGTCCCCAAAACGTCTCTATATCTGTGGTAAACTTGGTGGGGTGGAACACCCATCTGTTTGGCATAAGTTGAAAATACAGGGGTAAATCATAGCATGATTGATTACAAAAACATTGAAAAACTACAAGGTTTCCATTAAAAAAAGTGAAAGAAAACAAAGATCCAGTCATCTTTATCAGAGAAACATACTGTGTTGTATAAACTATTTGCATAGGTTGTACCTAAATCATATAAACAAGAGAAAACAGGAAAAATAGAAATTATAGAGGAATAAGGGATATTGGTTTGAGTTAAACTCAAAATTCAGTCGTTTTTATTTATCCTATTTCTCTATTGGCCAAAGGAATTATGAGACGGTTAAAAATGTTGACTTACAGACTTTCATAGGCCAGAAGAAACATTACTGAAATGTCTATAATTAACCTAAAATTAACCATACTTTAGCATTCATCTCACTGCGTCCCCTTTTCCTCTAGTGCAACTGCCTTAAACTTAATGTTTTAGAGTATTGTGATACTTTATGCCTCGGGTCCTGTTAGGCATTTATAATGGCCCTCAAGACATGAAAATTGTTATTAATAACATTACTCTCGAAAGTTACTTAAACTCGAAGGACTTTATTATCATTTTTTCCAGTTAAATAATTAATAACAATAATAAGTGCAGGGGTAGGAGAGTTAGTACAGCTGTCAGGGCTCTTGCCTTGCATGTGGTTGACCTAGTTTGATCCCTGGCACCACAGATAGTTGTCTAGTGGTCTCTGAGCACAGAGTTCACTGAAAGCCCTGAGCACAGCTGGGTGTGGCCCCAAAGCCATAATAATAATAGTAGGTACACAGGATATAGGATGAACATGGTGTAGCTTGTAGAAAAACATGAGACATGCCCTAGTCCTGCCCACAGTGGTCCTGCACCCATGATAAGGAAGAAGGAGATGTAAATACTAACATGGAATGGAACTTGTCATCATGGGCATTCTTAGTGAAGAATTTGGGGAGTTTATGATCAGAGGATAGGATTTAATTTTGACTAGCTATCTTGGGAAAACTTAAGAGAAAACCTGAAAAAGTTAGGAACTAAGAAAATGGTAGTTTTGATGAAGATAATTAATTGTTAATTGAGCTTAACCTGGGAGCCAGACACTATACTCCATAATATATGATGCTATTTGATTTATGTTTCTTAAATCTGGAGGTAGTTATTTTTATCTTTGTTTTACAGATGGCAAAACAGACTGAGAAAAAAAATATTTTCATGTTCATACAGCTGAAACCAAAAAGTCACCGAAACCCAGCTGCTCAGATCGAGACTGGACCTCCTCCACCCAGATCCCCCATTTTTCAGTAGCTAGGCAGTCACACCCACAAACTGCCCCCCCCACCCTGCGCTGTGTAATCCTATCAACGGCCAGGATCCAGATACTAAAACAAAGTTCCCAGAAGCACCCACGACCTCTTATTTTCTAGTTATCTCTCTTGGAGAACCCGGCAAGCTATTGAGAGTATCCTGCCTGCATGGCAGAGCCTGGCAAGCTCCCTGTGGCGTATTCAATGTGCCAAAACAGTAACAATGATGGGTCTCATTTCTCTGACCCTGAAAGAGTCTTCAATGTGGCACCATTTGGAAGGATGAGTAAAGAGAGGCTGCTAAAATCTCAGGGCTAGGATGAATGGAGACGTTACTGGCACCCACTCCAGCAAATCATGATCAATGGGATGACAGTGATACAGTGATAAAAATTGTAAGATATTGTTAAAGATTTGCAAATGGAAAACTAAAGGGCCAAGTGAGTTATATGAATTCTTTGTAAGGGATGCACTAGAAGAGACTAAAAATAATTAGTGGTAGTGGGTGAAGATTAGAACTAGTAATTGTTAATTCATAAGAAATAAGTTTCCAAGCTAGTAACTGAAAAGCAATTCAAGATACATTTAAGAGATATTCCCTACAAATCTATGCTACTGGTTTTATTGGTTCTAAGTCAAGAAAGACTCCCAAAATCACATTATGTGAGAATATTGTTGTCTGTCACAGTCAAAGAAAATCTGTCATTCTAGGTTATAGAAATTTGAATATTTCTTGTTGACACATCTGTAGTTTTTTAAGTACATGAGTGTTTTCTGTCACAGTCATAGTGTATTGGTCATTCTAAAATACAGAAAATAGGTAATTCTCTTTGACATGGTATTTTAAGTATGCAGGTTATTGCTTTAAAAAATCACTTATTTTTATTAGAGAAATAAAGTCTTTCAGTTAATGACCAAGAACATCATCATTTATTTTTGTAAAATTGTTCATAATTTGAGTATTTTGTATAATCACCTGTTTCAGTAATGGGTTTAATTCAGTCTGCAGCCTTGTAACTAAAGAAACAACTGGTTTAAGAAAAAGAAAGTAGAATATATGGCAGTGGTTTTAGATTCAAAGAACAAATATGGTATGCCTTCCTTTCTATTTTGAAGAGAGTACTGAGGAAAATCAAATTTCTATCTCATTGAGGGGAGTTAAAAATTAATACATAGAAGAATAATATAAACACTTTAAATTTTTCAGCATACTAGATAGGTGCAACTAAAAAGAATTGTGGAACCAAATTAAATTAATAAAGTCTAAATATTAGAGGTGTCATAGATTGTCCATTAAAGGATAAAGCAATTTTCTATATAGTTTTAGGGACTGCAGCACTGGAACTCAAAAATAGATTGCATAATGTATCAAAAATAATCATAATAAAGTACTGCATTCTGACAGAGCAGATGGTTGCAATGGTCTCTAGTGGGTATCTGTAGGCTCTTATTATTATGCAATGTTTATATATAGGAATAGGGTCATCTACAGTCTAATAATTATGATGACAGTGATAGTAACCTGAATTTATTGAATCCAATTATATGCTAGGTACTATCAGTATGCACTTTCATTTTATCTTCACATTGATCCTTTGTTAAGGGTACACCGTCTTCATTTCAGAAAGAATGTGCATGTGTTTGAGAATTTTCCCAAATTTTCCCACCATCACAGTATAAAAATATGGCAAATCCAGATTTCAAACACAGGTCTATTTGTATCTAAAATCTGCCATCCTTGTTGTATTCCAGTCTACTATCTACATATTAAAATCAATAACCTGGGAACCATTTACAAATATGTCAATATACAAGCCTAATTTCTTGAGATTTTGCTTAACTGGTTTGGGGTGAGTTCAAGCATATTTGCTTTCTGAAAGTTCCCGAGATGACCATGCTGGGCAGTCAGTGCTGAAAGTCACAGCACCGTACCATATGCTTCCTCTCAAAGCATTATGAATTACTGAGAATATAGTTTGAGGTGGATTGGAGCGATAGCACAGAGGGTAGGGCATTTGCCTTGCATGAGGCCGACCAAGGTTCGATTCCTCCATCCCTCTCGGAGAGCCTGGCAAGCTACGGAGAGTATCTTGCCCACACAGCAGAGCCTGGAAAGCTCCCCATGGCATATTCAATATGCCAAAACCAGTAACAAGAAGTTTCACAATGGAGACGTTACTGGGGCCCACTTGAGCAAATCGATGAGCAACGGGATGACAGTGATACAGTGATAGTTTGAGGCAAAAACTTATAATCTTATATCCACTTTTTCCATCCTTCTCCTGCATACTCACTACCACCACAAACTTCATTTTTAGAACACTGTACTCAACCAAAGATTGTAATGATTTACTTTAGATTAAACAGACTAAAGGGTCATAGGTAATACTCATGTCTTGGCTTTTAATGAGATAATCAAAGTTGGAGCAATTCCTCATTAGCAAAGCCTCTTCACTATCGTTTGACACAAAAATCTTGAAAAGAGTCACTCTGAAGAGTCAACATATGGCAATTCGTGTTTTATATGTGTTTCCCCCTAATTTAACCCATGACATGTGCTTTTATAATTTTTAGACAACTGAACCACCACTGGTAATGATCTATGATGCATGCTAGCCTATAGGGAAAGGTTTACTGAGGTGTAGAAGAATGATTAATCTAGTAAGGCTAGTAGGTGGATTAGAATAATAGCACCAGTGTAAAGGGAGAGTCCAGGATCCCAGTATTTCAAGAAGTCTTAACTGTGGTTATATAGTCTTGTGGTGAATTTTCTAGACAAAGATAGCACTAGGATATGTCTGTTTCAGTGCTTGTATATAACTTTATTTTCCCTAGTGTTGGAGAAACTTATAGCTTTGTTTTACCCTGTTTTTGTTTTTGTTTTTATTGGTCTGAGGGACTTATTTGGCACTGCTCAGGGACTGCTCTTAGCTCAGAGCTTGAGAGTCACTCCTGAATGTGTTCTGTGGAACCACTCAATGTCAGAGATTGAACCCAAGATTCTTGCATGCAAAGCCTGTGTCCCAGCCCTTCACGCTGTTCCCCTGGACACTGTCATATTTGTTTTGATTTGTTTTCCTTTGACACTTTTTTCCCTCTCTCCTGTTCCTTGAATCTAAACCATAAACATACCCTCCTTAAATGTGTGCATTTTATAGAATTCAAGGCACACCCTGATTGTTGAAGAAATTGAAGATTAGAGCTGTTGGTTATTTCTTAATACTTCACAAGCAGTGTGATTCTTTTTTTTTTTTTTTTACCAAAAAAAGGGCTCATCTGCCTGTCAGGCTTATAAAGGAGAAACTCCATAACAGTGTTTTTTTTCTTTCTTAGTGACTCCAAATGCTCATATTAGGTGTCAAAGAAAGTGATGCACCCTAGAAACTCAATAGAAGCAGGACCTGTGTGATGACAGACAACTGAAATTCTAGAAACCATAAAAATCCCCACTGCCAACACCTCTCCCACTCCCCACACACTCTCTAGGATACTTCCTTTATCCTTTATTCACAATTAAGACATGTATTTTGGTCACGCGGGCTTAAATGGTATGTAGAATTACTTAAGAGAAAAGCATGAACCAGAGATTAGTGACATGCAGATTGGAGACAGAGTCTTTCTACTAAACTCCAGGTTTTGCAAATTATCTGCCATATGGTCTTAAAGCCTCATTTTTTCTCATCTGTAAAATATAAATGGAAACATTGTGCACTTTAATGGTTTAATGCCTTAATGGGTTGATATGAAGATTCAAAAAGATATGCTTATAAGACCCTTAGCATAGTATCTGCTCATTCATGCAAAAACATTTATTTATTTATTTTTTGGTCATACCCAGCAGTGCTCACAGTCATTCTACTGTTGCAACATCCCTGGTACCAGGGATGGACCCTGAAATTCCTAGATAACTTCCAAATATGTCTATAGATGCTTATAATTTAGCAGTAGATGAAGTGGACATTCCCTTGCTTAAAGTGCTTTAGCGAAGGGAGTCAGCAAAAAGCAAAGCCAAGAATAAAAAAATTGACTGTTAATAAGAGTGTAAATATATTTTACCTAATGTATAGATGCAGAGTCTCCTGCCCCTGTGCCTGGCTGTCTTCACCGGGGCCCCTCAGAGGGGGGCAGGTTGAGTTTCCCTCTCTGCCCCAAGAAGAGTCCCAGCAGTTAAAGACCTCTGAACCCAGCCACAGCCATGCTCAGAGCAACTCTTAACATACTCAGACGAGCCTCATGCATGAAGGAACCGGCAGAGGAATCCAGGTGTGCAGGACAAGGTGCTGAGATCTCTAAGCCTGCTCAGATCGGACTGGGCCTCCTTCACCCAGATCCCCCTTTTTCCAGTAGATAGACAGATAGTCACACCCACAAACTGCCCCTGGCACCCGTGTAATCCCATCAACAGTCAAGATCCAGAAACTATAATACAAAGCTCCCTCTTATTGTCTAGTTCTCCCTCTCAGAGAACCTGGCAAGCTACCGAGAGTATCCTGCCTGAACAGCAGAGCCTGGCAAGCTCCCCGTGGCATATTTGATATGCCAAAAATAGTAACAATGATGGGTCTCATTCTCCTGACCCTGAAAGAGCCTCCAATGAGGCACTGTTGGAAAGGACGAGTAAAGAGAGGCTGCTAAAATCTCAGGGCTAGGACAAATGGAGACGTTACTGGTGCCCGCTCAAGCAAATCGATGAACAACAGGATGACAGTGATGCCAGTGATACAGTGAATGTGTAGATAGCATTCAAAAAAGTCTATCTGTATTAATAAAAATATAATTCCTCAGCCCATTAACCAACTTGTTAGGAAAAATGCGTGCTATTCATTGCATAGCCATATTTGAGTAGAAAAATTAAATGACAAATGTTTTAAAGTAGATATAAAGAAATATGGCATCTTCTGAAGTTTGAAAGAAATGACTGAGCCCAAACTCCAAGCTTCAGTAATGTTGAATCAGCTCTTCAATTGACGTCATAAAAAGGAACCACATGTGTAATCACACTGAAGCTATTCCCCAAAGCTTATATAACTATTTGGAGAGAAGCCATTGGGAACCAACCTCTAGCTCTAAGAGACTCCATCACTATTTCGGCCTGAGCTAGAGACAGATGTGAGTAGCTAATACAGTGTGTGTGTTGTTTGGTGTAGTTTCTTGCCCGATCTTGCAGAGACCTCCCACATAACAAGGCTCTTAAAGCTTCATTTCATCATCGAGGGTTACCTCGTCTCCGTCACCTCTATAAATGATGAACATTGCACTAAACACTGCCTTAATCTTTTGCGTGACTCTGAAAAGTCCCTTTTATAAGCTAATAATCAACAATATATTTTCCACTTAAAAAATCAGATGTCATTGTTTCCATAAGCACGACTGTCTGAAGGCAGCTGATTCCCTATAGAGCCAGAACAATGTTTATGAAGTGAAATGACCCCTAGAAAGCTACGGTTCAAGGCATCATGGAAACATAAGCTAGTCATATACAAACAAGCTGGGAACTTCTCTCCTCAGAAAGCCTCGACAGGAAACACTAAATCTGCCGCTAGATTTCAGCAGCTACATCTGGCAGGCTGCAGCTTGCACTGCCGTGGTCTTGCTGGCACTATTCCTCAGTTTCAGGTTGGCAAGAGGCCTGAGGAATATATAAGCAGCCAAGCAGGTTTGAGCTATGTATGAAACTATGAGTTCATGTTAAACACAGACTTTACATGAAATGGTCCAAGTCCCAGTAAATGGAAAGGATTTATCACTTGGGAAGGGACTGTATGTCTTCAGTTGTTTTTTTCCAGTTTTAGCTCCCTAAATGTTTATAGCCTGATTCTTTAGCCTGCCCTCGTCACAAACCCCCTCTCTCTTGTTCTCACAGTATTACTCTATCTCAACTCAACTATTTGCTCCTTCCTTTGTTGGAGAGGAAATATCTCTGTTTTTAATCGCCAAAACTAATTACATCTGGGAGAGGTCGCATAGCACAATGATTAAAGGTGAATACTTAAAGCTGGGAGAACTTTCACTACCTTCAAGGTATGAGACCTTGGCAAGCTAAACTTTCTAAATCTCAATTTCCTCTTCTATAAAATGGGGGTGATGATATTATTTGTTTCATACTCTATTGAGAGAATTATGAGATAATGCACACTTCCTGGCATATGGGTCATATTTAAAGATATTGCTTTTATTTTTGAGAGGTTTAATTGTGGATTATTGATGAAAGGATCTCTCCATGTTTTTTCCAAGAATCTGAATATATTTTATGTAAGAAACAATAGATATTTATCAAACTGAAAGCAGTTTTTCCACATCTATTATCTTAAAGTCTTTCACACATTGCACCTGAATATCTGCTCATCTTTGTAAACATGAAATTGTATTGTGGGCATGGGTGTGGATGAGAGAAAATCTAACACAGAATGAATATTATCTCCAATGAGAGAACCATTCTATTCCTTTAAAATTATTGGCCCTATTAGTGTGACAGGACAATAGTTGGAAAGTCACTGTTTTTTCTCTTATCACTCAACAATTCCTTCTCTTGTCAGTTTCAGAACAAGCACACACTTATGTTCAGCAAGCCACAATTTTTGATTACTGCACTAGTTAGTGCTGACTTTTGAAATAAGATGTAAAAGGCAAGTGGAACAATATCTAAGCCAACAGAAGACTGGCTTTAATTAACTTAGATCATTGTCAAAGTTATTGGTAACTAGGAACCAATAAAAATCATTTGAAATATGTATTCCTAAATCCTAGGTTTAGCTATTATTCTGAACCATACAAATTTATTTCAAACATATTTATCATAGATATCCTATTTAATAATACATAGTCCTATTAAACTATGAGTATGATAAAATGTATGGCTATAGAATATTATTGCTTGAAGTGATATAATTTCATAATATCTGTGTGAATAGAACTATTCCTTTAAATGACAGAAATCCAACTTAAACTTGTATAAGGAAGAAAAGTATATAGTGAATCATAACTATAAAAATAGGCTGACTTCCTAGAATTCAGTAACCAAATAAAAATAGGCTGACTTCCTAGAATTCAGTAACCAAAATAATGATCAACACCCTGCCCTCTCTCTATTTTTCTCTCTCTTTTTCTTTCTTTCTTACTCTCTCTTTCTCCCACAAACACACACTCTCCCTCCATTATGTTATATTGTTTTATCAGAATTTCTTCACTTGTTGAGAGAAAAGGACCCTGACAGCTTAATACTTTCATGATTTATTGCTACTTCCAATTTTTTTTTAACTTGACATATATTTAAAAAAAACTGTATAGCCTGGAGCCATACAGTTTACACACAGGAAAAATGTTCTAATCCTTCTTTGTTTAGCTTTCATGCTCAACCCTAGACCAATCACCCTGTCTGGAGGCTCTTCAATGGAGCTATTGCCTGTGTAATGGGCAGTCTTTCAGGAATAGTTTGGGAGGTGCAATTTCCAAAAAGCAGAGGGAACTTGGAAGACAAATAAAGGTTGCTTGCTACACAAATTTTCTAATAGATTAGAATATTAAATTATGGGATTTAGAGACATAATAGAGTCGTGCATGCAGCGAACTATGGTTCTATCCCCGGTACCACATAAGAAACCATATAAG
This sequence comes from Sorex araneus, assembly GCF_027595985.1. Taxonomy (NCBI): domain Eukaryota; kingdom Metazoa; phylum Chordata; class Mammalia; order Eulipotyphla; family Soricidae; genus Sorex; species Sorex araneus. The sequence goes on from NC_073303.1 coordinate 216,065,290, forward strand.
AACTGCCAGGGAGGGGCTGGAGCGATAGCACAGCGGGGAGGGCGTTTGCCTTGCCTTGCCAACCTGGGTTCAATTCCCAGCATCCCATACGGTCCCCTGAGCACCGCCAGGATTAATTCCTGAGTGCAGAGCCCCTGTGCATCACCAGGTGTGATCCAAAAAGAAAGAAAGAAAGAAAGAAAGAAAGAAAGAAAGAAAGAAAGAAAGAAAGAAAGAAAGAAAGAAAGAAAGAAAGAAAGAAAGAAAGAAAGAAAGAAAGAAAGAAAGAAAGAAAGAAAGAAAGAAAGAAAGAAAGAAAGGAAGAAAGGAAGGAAGGAAGGAAGGAAGGAAGGAAGGAAGGAAGGAAGGAAGGAAGGAAGGAAGGAAGGAAGGAAGGAAGAAAGGAAGGAAGAAAGGAGGAAGGAAGGAAGGAAGGAAGGAAGGAAGGAAGGAAGGAAGGAAGGAAGGAAGGAAGGAAGGAAGGAAGGAAGGAAGGAAGGAGGAAGGAAGGAGGAAGGAGGAAGGAAGGAGGAAGGAAGGAGGAAGGAAGGAAGGAAGGAAGGAAGGAAGGAAGGAAGGAAGGAAGGAAGGAAGGAAGGAAGGAAGGAAGGAAGGAAGGAGGAAGGAAGGAAGGAAGGAAGGAGGAAGGAAGGAAGAAAGAGAGAGAGAAAGAAAGAAAGAAAGAAAGAAAGAAAGAAAGAAAGAAAGAAAGAAAGAAAGAAAGAAAGAAAGAAAGAAAGAAAGAAAGAAAGAAAGAAAGAAAGAAAGAAAGAAAGAAAGAAAGAAAGAAAGAAAGAAAGAAAGAAAGAAAGAAAGAAAGAACTTCCAGGGATGATTCCTGGTCCTAAGCCAGGAAAAGGCCTTGAACACAGCTGGGTTTGGCCCAAAAAACAAAACAAAAATAAAAAATGAATATTAAATTAAAGCCTATAAAGAAAAAAAATGATTCATGAGTGAGTAAACAGTTTTTGATAATCTAAGAACAAACTTTGAATTTCATGACTCTTTCCATCATATTACACACTTTTTAACAATAAGGAAAGAACACTGCACAAGACCTGGAAGCTACAGAAACAGGAGGCTAATGTGGAAGCCAGAAACCCTCGTTTACTTCTAACTCTTACATTTTCCCCATTCTGTGTTCTTGAAAAAATAATTAACTCTTTTTACTTTGAATTATTCATCTGCAAAACAGCTGGTGTTACTGCACTTTTGTGAAGGAATACTAAATTAAAATATTAAACTGTCATCTCATTGTTCATCAATTTGCTGGAGCAGGTGCCAGTAATGTCTCCATTGTGAGACTTGTTGTTACTGTTTTCGGCATATCAAATACAAGACGGGGAGCTTGCCAGGCTCTGCCATGCAGGCAGGATACTTTTGGTAGCTTGCTGGGCTCTCCAAGAGGGATGGAGGAATTGAACCCTGGTGATCCTCATGCATGCAAGGCAAACACCCTACCTGCTGTGCCATCGCTCCAGCCCTAGTAAATGTAAAGAAATTAAAAATTGTACTTGTAATTTAGATACTATACAAGCTTTATTTTTTCCTTATTATTTTAAATGTTTGCTGAAAGCAAATTACTTTGCATATAATTATGCCATATAATCTTCATAAAAACTTAATGAAGTAACATCATTCTCATCGATAAAGAGAAAAAACTAACCACTGGCAAGATTAAACAAGTTGTTAAAAATTATACAGCACATTTGGAGCCAGGGTTTGAACTTCCATTTTTCTGACAACACAGTCTACATTTTAACATAATACTTAGTAATACATGTCATAAGACAGTTTCAGAGAAAATGCTACATGAATATAAAGGGTATATCAACCACATACAATTGAAGTCTTAAAAAAAATATATATATATGTATATAAACAACTGTACAAGGTTTTTGGCAGATTGTATTTCAGTAATTCAATTCAACAGATATTTATTTTATCACCTACCCTAACTGAAAACAGACATGAACATAATTGACAAGAGGAGAGTTATTAACTTCAAATATGAATTTAAAAAGAATAATTGGGCCTTTCGAACAAAAGTTTCTAGATGGAATTCTAAGATGAAAACAAAGGATATAAGAGATGTATCCTGCGATAATGGTCTTCTTTGGCTTGTTTGATGCAGAGGAGTCGGATGAAAAGGAGTTGGAAAATATATTCTACAATACTCTTAGGCATCTGAAATGAGATGCTGAAGAGAGTCTCTAATGTGTTAAAACCCAAAGGTGGTGATAGGTTACTGAGAGTGATGGAAGAAAGAGGACAATGATGAACACATAGACAGACAATGCGAACCTCCCACCCTCCCTGCCCTGCAAAATGGAATAATATGATTTAATTAATTTATCAAATGATAAGGCTGATCAATAGGGGGAAAATGGCATTATATATGTGGTGTTTTGTTTTGGTTTTGGGGTGTGTGTGTGTGTGTGTGTGTGTGTGTGTGTGTGTGTGTGTGTGTGTGTGTGTTCAGGGATCACTCCTGGCTTTGCACTCAGGAATCACTCCTGGTGGTGCTTGGGGATCATATGGGATGCCAGGGTTGAACCAAGGTCAGCCGTGTGCATGGCAAGTGCCCTCCCTGCTGTCCTATGATTCTGGCACCAGATGTCCGGGGGTAAAATATTATACATATTATACAATTGGGGGAAATAACATATTATACTTTGGGTGGTAATGTAAGAGTTTTACCCACAGCATTTCTTCTTTATTTTTAATTGTAGGAGTACTGCTTTTTATTCAGCCATTGATTATGCTGATTGAATGGGGCTGAACTCCAGATTACTTGTTTTTTTAATTTTTTAAATCTTTTCAATTAAATATCCATGAGATAGACAATTACATTACATTTGAGAAATATCTTTTCCTTTTTATTTATTACTTTTTTACTTCTTTGGGTCATACCTGGCGATGCACAGGGGTCACTCCTGGCTCTGCACCCAGGAATTACTTCTGGCAGTACTCAGGGGACCATATGGGATGCTGGGGATTGAACCCGGTTTGCCACATGCCAGGCAAACGCCCTACCTGCTGTGCTATCACTCCACCCTCAAGAAATATCTTTTCTTACTTTTTAAAATACCTTACATTAGGTTTGTTCTTTCCATAGATAAGAAAGTATACTAATACTAACATGTTTGCAAAATTTACTTTAAGACTTCCGTCATGAGTAAGAAGGAATACGATTTTACGATAGCACTGTAGCACTGACATACATACCATTTTTCATTTGCTCAAGCAGGCACCGGTAACGTCTCCACTGTGAAACTTGTTGCTACTGTTTTTGGCATATCGAATACGCCACCAGTAGCTTGCCAGGCTCTGCCGTGCAGGTGGAAAATTATTAAAAATGTTGATAACTTTTGGGCAGATGGGCAGTTCTGGACCTGACACATTAAGGCCTGAGATATTTGTGGCAAGTCTTTATCACTAACCTATATTCTGACCCTAAAAACTGATGATTTCAATGCAATTTAATACAGAGTAAAGTTTGCTAGGTCATGTGAAAGCTATGCAAAAGAGAAAATGGATGTTGTCATGATTTCAAAGATAACATGGAAACAAATGAGGTATTTACCTAAAGTATATTTCTTAGCTTGGACTGGAGTGCTAGCACAGCAAGGAGGGGATTTGCCTTGCATGCAGCTGACCCGGGTTTGATTCCTCTGTCCCTCTCGGAGAGCCCAGCAAGCTACTGAGAGTATCCCACCCACACGGCAGAGCCTGGCAAGCTCCCCGTGGCGTAGTCGATATGCCAAAAACAGTAACAACAAGTCTCACAATGGAGACATTACTGCTGCCCGCTCGAGCAAATAGATGAACAATGGAATGGCAGTGCTGCATTGCGTATTTTTTAGCCTATAAGATAAATTTCGGAATAATATTATAAACAATGAAGAAACACTATGGCCACAGGAGACTTCTTCAAACACACAAGTATGTTTAAAGGTGGGAACTACTCAAAGGACTTGAATTGTTAGGGCATCAAAATTAAAATTTATTAAGTCAGAAGAGATAGTACAGGGATTAAGGTACTTGCCAAGCCTGATTTGATTCCCAGCACTGCACAGCCTGATCACCACTGGGAGCAATCGTCAATGACATTCCTGGGGGTAGCCTCCAAACATTAGTTAGTGACTCAAAACTTATCCCCAGTTTTGTGTGTTTATTTTGGGGCCACACTGCCTGGTGTTCAGACCCTACACCCAGCTCAGGGGTCGCTCCTGGTCATGCTCAGGGAACCAGATGGTACCTGGAATTGAACCTGGATCTCCCTATCACCTGCATGTAAAGCATGTACTCAGCATGTTTACCTCTCGTTCTGGAACTTAAATCAAAATTTAAAATCAACACATTTAGCACTTGATGTATCATGGAATCAGTACTCATAGGCAAATAACATGCCTTTTGATATGAGAATGTTATGCCTCAGTGCGTGAAGTTACATTATACTTATTACAATTTATTATATTTATAATTATACTTATTATTTTCCTCCACCTCTCTCGGAGAGCCCGGCAAGCTACCGAGAGTATCTCGCCTGCATGGCAGAGCCTGGCAAGCTCCCCATGGCGCATTCGATATGCCAAAAACAATAACAACAAGTCTCACAATGGAGACATTACGGTTGCCCGCTCGAGCAAATCGATGAGCAACAGGATGGCAGTGAAACAGTGATATTTATAATTATATTTATTATAATTTATTAAAATAGTTAATCCAGAACAAGTCCAGGTCATTTTTCAAATGAGAATAACTGATCACTCACACTGATGCCCAATTTTATCAAGCAAACCTTTCACTTTCACATACTCATGTGTTCACATAGCTAAGAATAATGCAAAATCTGAAAGAAAGCTCTAAATAGCAGCCTGCCTTTGAAGTGTTTATTATCAACACTCAAAATAATCAAGAGAGTTTAACTGCTTAATATATCCACGCATAAAACATTTGTATATGTATATATACATATATTAATATATATCGATATTAATCAGGTGAAATAAGCAATGTGCTTACAATATGGTTGACTGACATTCTTAGCTGCCACTCTTTATCTCATCCTAAAGCAAGAGCAAACTATTCTAGGGCCCATATGGATCTTTAAACTCCATATTGAATGACACTGATAAAAATTATTTATAGAGCTGGCCTGGAAATCTAGCACACTAAAGATATTGCAGTACCTAATAAAAAGGAGAAAAATATCTCAGTAATCACTCTGAAGTGTGATTCCAGGAGATTCCATAGCAAGGGTTGGTGTTCATCTAATCAATCGACTGATTTTTCTTGTATTAAGTAAACACACATATATTAGGAATGAGGCGAAATCTTTTTTTATCTGGCTGTTTGCTTCTCTTTTTACACATGAAAAATTCATTCTCTCCCAGCTCCCATTTCTCTCCAACCATACCTACACACTTTTCACATACATTGTGTACCATTAGCCCAGGAGCACGGATTAAGCGGAGGAGGTAATGATTTTGCCTAGGTCAGGGTCACTTGCAATTTTAAGGTTAGCTTCACGAAGAAATTAGAGGAGGTCTTAGACTCAATAAAAGATTCTGCTTGAGAATTTTATTCTCGTTCATTTTAGGAAAGTCCCTGAATAATAAAGTACCAAGGTCACTGCCTCTATAAATCCCCATGGAAAAGAGAAGGCAGAGAACAAGAAGCAAACGATATGTCAGATAGGGAATATTTAAAGCAGTCTGCAAACTGACTTTATGTTTTTGTCTTCCTATGCCAGAATGTTCAATCAAATTCATCTCAAAAGCATAACAAGGCTTTTGAAAACAGCTCAAAGGGCTGGAGTTCATGTTCACTCCCAGAGTTTCACCCCTACCCTACATCAGATTGCCCCTTGAGCACCATTTGCATGAAGACCCTTAGCATCTCTGAACTGAGCGCTCAAAAGGACCACAGTTACCTACTGAGAACTCCGGGGAAGGCCCCCCCACCAGTAGAAAACTGGTGTTATTGAAACAGCTGTTTGAATCCTTCTCTTACAGAGACCTATAAAATTGCAGTCTCAGAATATTTAAATTATATGTGCACATGCTGGAAACTTCTTGGAATTCTGTGGAAACTATATTTGGATTCATTTACACCATAGCATACATTTTAAGTGTTTCAAGGATCCCTTAAAAATAAATCTTGATGATGTGACTGGAGCAATAGCACAGCAGGTAAGGCATTTGCCTTGCACGCGGCCAGCCCAGGTGTGATTCTCAGCATCCCATATGGTCCCCTGAGCATCACCAGGGGTAATTCCTGAGTGCAGAGCCAGGAGTAACCCCTGTGCATCGCCGGGTGTGACCCAAAATGCGAAAAAAAAATCTTGATGAGATATTAAATCGGAGACTAGAGAAAGATAGTACAGAGGGTAAGGCATGTGCCTTGCATGTGGTCAACCTAGATTCAGTCACTAGCACCTCAGATGGTCCCTTGACTCCTGAGTATAGAACCAGGAGTAAGTCCTCGGCACCACCACAGGGAGACCCCGAAAATGAAACAAATAAGGCATAAAATCGAACTCACTCAAAGGACACAGCAATTTTTTGTTATTGCTGTTTGGGGCCATACCAGAGGTGCTTGGGATTCTGGGGGTCATATGTGGTGCTAAGGATCAACACTGAGTTCACTGCATGCAAGGTAAGCACTTTACCATCTTTACTATCAAGGTAGCCCCAAGCAGAAACTTTTGTTCGATTATTATATGGTTGCCATTCTGTAGAGGAACACTGTTGTCATTCTATATATTGTCAAGAGAAGTTCCGAGGGGCTGGAGCAATAGCACAGCGGGTAGGTTGTTTGCCTTGCACGCGGCCAACCCGGGTTCAATTCCCAGCATCCCATACGGTCCCCTGAGCACCGCCAGGAGTGATTCCTGAGTGTAGAGCCAGGAGTCAGCCCTGAGTATCATAGGGTGTGACCCAAAAAGCCAAAAAAATAAAAGAGAAGTTCCGAATATCAATTTTTACCTTTTATAAAAATGGGCATAATTGTATAATAAGAAAAACAAATTACAAAATTTGAAAGCTTCAATCTGCAGAAGAAACAAGAATTACATTACTTAAGGAAAGAAGAAACAAAAAGCCATTTCTGTTAGTGATGATTAACATAGATGTTTAAATTACTTTCAACTTCTAAAATAGCATGTTAATAAGTAAAAAGTATGTCTAAGGGAAAATCTCATTATTTCTTTTGTATACCAAATTTTCAAAGGATGACTTGCTAGATAAAAAAACCAAGTAAAGGAAGAATTCGGGCATTCAGGTAAGCAACGTGGCCAGAGAATGCTGCAGACCCAAGACCGGGCCAGCAACACCGAGGATCCAGACAAAGGAGGTACAGCCGGTACACCTTCTCCAGATGGAACCCCGGCGACAATGAGCAGCAACTAACACGGCTCTGGGATGCGGGACTGGGACAGCTTCGAACCTTTTCTGAAAAATGAAAACATACAATCTTTTGATGCCATCCAACATGTCTGACTGTTGGAGGAAAACCTCCAAATAATGATAGTGAGATCCCTGTTGAAAATTGAATGTAATCAAAGTAAGGAAAGAGTAAGGTGAAAAATGTCTGCCACACAGGCAGAGGGGGAGTGGGAGGGGTGTATGCAGGGGTTTGGTGGTGGATCAAATATGAAAACTTTGTAACTGTATCTCACAGTGATTCAATAAAAAATAAAATTAAGAATAAAAAGGAAAACCTGTCTAATATTCTATTTACCGTTGTTCTGATATCAAAGTGAATTTCTTTCTTTCTTTTTTGATTTTTATATTATACCTTTGCTGGAGCGATAGCACAGTGGGAAGGGCATTTGCCTTGCATGCAGCTGACCCAGGTTCGATTCCTCTGTCCCTCTTGGAGAGTCCAGCAAGCTCCTGAGAGTATCTCACTTGCATGGCAGAGCCTGGCAAACTACGCCTGGTGTAGCCGATATGCCAAAAACAGTAACAGCAATTCTCACAATGGAGACATTACTGGTGCCCGCTTGAGCAAATTGATGAACAACGAGATGACAGTGCTACAGTGCTACCTTATGGTATTTAGGGGCCACATTTGCTGTGCTCAGGGATAACTTCTTGTGGGCTCAGAGGATAGTATGAGATGCTGAAGATCGAGCACTGGTAGGCTTCTTGCAAGGTAAGTGCCCTATGTACTACATTAGCTTAGGCCCTGAATTTTTTTCCAAAGCTAATTTATAACAGGTCTTTTAACAACTTATATATTTAATTATCATTAATTGAATTGTTGTGAATTACAAAGTTACAAAGTAACTCGTGGTTGAGTTCTAGGCTTACCATATTCCACCACCAGCCTCCACCAATGTCCTCTTCCCTCCACCAGTGCCCCCAATTTTCCTTTGCCTACCTGCCCCCTGCCTGCCTTTATTGAAACCACTTTTTCTTTCTCCCCCCCCCACCTTTCATTTAAGCATTGTAGTATACAAAACCCTCTCAAACAGGATATCATGCATCTCACTTGAGACCACCTGAACCTAGCTACAGCCATGCTCGAGGCCCCTCTCCACATGTTCGGACAGGCCTCACGCATGAAGGTACCGGCAGAGGAACCCAGGTGTGTGTAATTCCATCAAGGGCCAACATCCAGAGACTTAAAATCGAGCTCCCAGAAGCGATATCTTATAACCTACTTCTCCGTCTGGGAGAAACTGGCAAGCTTCTGAGAGTTTCCTGCCCACATGGGACAGCCTTGCAAGCTTCCCATGGTGTATTCATATGCAAAATCCAGTAACTAGCTGGATCCCATTCCCCTGACCCTGAAAGAGCCTCCAGTGCGACATCGTTGGGAAGGCCGAGTCGAGAGAGACTTCTAAAATCTCAGGGAAAGGACGAATGGAGAGATTACTGTGCCCACTCGAAAAATCGATGATTAACGGGATTTCATGATCGTGATCGTGATTGTAACACTTGATGTTTTGTAAGATGATGTCTTGTAACACTCCAGATTTTAATGAAAGTACATTTCAATAATATTTATTATAGGGCCGGAGCGATAGCACAGCGGGTAGGGCATTTGCCTTGCACGCGGCCGACCCGGGTTCGATCCCCGGCATCCCATATGGTCCCCCAAGCACCGCCAGGACTAATTCCTGAGTGCAAAGCCAGGAGTAACCCCTGAGCATCGCTGGGTGTGACCCAAAAAGCAAAATAATAATAATAATAATAATAATAATATTTATTATAGAAATCCTTTTCTATGATGGTGAGTAAATTGTGGTAATAGGCTTGATGATGCATTACACAGGTCTGAGATTCTATTCCTACATAATATGGAAAAATATGAAGAAAAGCTATACACATAATGTTAACTGAAAAGACACTAGCATACCTTTCTCCTATATTGAAACAGCACAGATGCTAAATAATTATGTTAGGCAGTTAAATTTTATTAATTTCTATTCCCATTTTTATGTTTATTTTATAAATTTAAACGTGAAAATTAAAATATTATATGTAGCATTAAAATAGGCTAATAAAATGCAAACAATACAATTGAATTCATCTTTTATCAATAGATTGATAAATTAACATTCGATACTGTAATTATGGTGCTGGGGGATTGCATTTGTACTTGTCAGTTGCACCCGGGGAACCCGGGTGTGTCGAGGGATCAAATTCGAGGGTGTTTAAAACCTACACATGTAAGACCCATACACATAAGGTCTTATGCATATATGCTACCACCAAGTCGTATTTTATGCTCTCGGAGAAGCATTTCTGTAAGTAAATGCGTTTGAAGTAAATTTTTATTTATGTATAATTATTTATTGATCGATTTTTGTTTTAGGGGTTCATGTCTGGCAGCAGTAGAGATACTCCAAGCTCTGTGCTCAGGAGCCATGCCCAGCAGAGTTCAAAGGACGAAGCCGTGTCAGGAATGCAAATTCCTAAATGCAAAGCATGAACTCAGCCTTTTGAGCTCTTACTTTGTCCCAAGCACTGTAGCACTGTAGCACTGTCGTCCCGTTGTTCATCAGTTTGCTCGAGCAGGCACCAGTAACGTCTCCATTGTGAGAATTGCTGTTACTGTTTTGGGCATAGCAAATACGCCACAGGTAGCTTGCCAGCCTCTGCCATGCAGGTGGTTTGCCGGGTTCTTCAACAAGGACGGAGGACTTGAACCTGGGTCAGTTGCATGCATGGCAAATGCCCTACCCACTGTGCTATTGCTCCAGTCCTTTTCCCAAGAACATTTTTAAAATAAAACTGTTCTATTTAAGCCAGTGCTTATTTTATGGTCTACAGAAATATATGAAGTTTCTGTTTATTCTTAAAAAGTTGATTGAATACTTTTAAATAAAAGTAGTTCTAGTTCCAGAATAGCTATTAAAATTACTTCACTGGAAATACTGAATTCCCTAATCAGCCTTCACTCTGACAAGATACATAAGATGAATGATAAATCTGCACCCCAAATGTTTTGTATGGAAATAGACATACTTTAAGTTTTTCTATCGGGGACTATAAAAATCATCACTTTTCACATCACTCTCAGTAAACCTAAATCTATTTTCCTAATCATGCTTGTTAAATTGTAAAAGAGCAAGGAGAGCTACCAAATATTCATTCCAGAAAACAAAGCCCATGAAGAGTGTAATTATTTTGTTCTTTCTTTAAATCTCCTTGCCAAGAATCCAAACTGGATTAAGTATTCAACACCAAGAGATTAAAGATGTATATCCCTGTAGCTGCCACTGCACACATCTCAGCATAATCACTGGGATTAACTTTCCAAGGAAGTAGATCAAAGCTTTATTTCCTTGTGGGTATCAGATAATAAAAGCCAAAGCTAAATCAAACTCTCATCACTTTTGCATCTATCCTTAAGCTACTGGTTCAAGGATAATCAGAATATGTAAAAGATAAGGTCAGGGAGACAAGAAAAAAAAACCCACACTATTTCACATTTAAAAATAATAGCATTAGATAGACACACATGAAACAAACAGAACAGTATTTGAAAGTCTTAGAGTATCATCATTGGTAAAAGATGAATGAACATAAAATAATGCCACAATATATGCCAAAATAAGCTGACAATAAATCAGCCTAGGTTGTTTGTTTGTTTTGTTTTGGGACTACACCTGGCAATTAACAGGCATTACTTGTTGTTTTGTGCTCAAGGATCACTCCTAGAGGTGTTTGAAGATCCTCCCTTGTGCCAGGGATTGAACCCTGGTCAGCTGTGTGCAATGCAAGTGCTCTAGTCACTGTACTGTATCTCCAGCCCCTAGTTTCTGAAGGTCATTCCTGGTAATGGATTGAGAAAAATCTGTCCAATTATCTTTCAATTTTGCAGAAAGTTTGTTTAAAAAAAGGTAATAGAGTGTTTTAGTTATCATCAGTGTCATCACTATCATCCTGTTGCTCATCATTTTGCTCGAGCGGGCACCAGTAAGGTCTCCATGGTGAGACTTGTTACTGTTTTCAGCACATTGAATATGCCACGGGAAGCTTGCCAGGCTCTGCCAAGCAGGCGGGATACTCTGGGTAGCTTGCTGGGCTCTCCAAGAGGGATGGAGGAATCGAACCGGGGTCGGCCTCGTGCAAGGCAAACGCCCTACCCCCTGTGCTATAGCTTCAGCCCTCTTTTAGTTATATCATAAGGAATATTGACTGCTGAATTAAATAACTTGGAATTTAAGCATCTACAACATTGTACTTAGTAGCAAAAGTTTGGCTCTGTGTGTGTGTGTGAACGTGTGTGTGCATGTGTGTTTGTGTATGTATTAACATATATGCATACACACTAAAAATTTATGTTGACCAAGTCTTTATATGTATTCTAGTGCTTGAGAGCAAGCCATGGAGAACTCAAAGGGGAAAAATCTGGTCTTTTGTCATTAATATTTCTACATGTCCACCAAGAACTCTGGAGCACTCTGCCACTAAGCGCATCATAAACATTAACCCACATTTGATGAATCAACCTTCTGTTATAGATTAAATAATAGATTTATTTTTTCACTGTTTTTATTTCCTTACTTGAAATACCCTTATCGGCAACACTTGTGAGCAATAAAAAATATATACCAATATTAAAGGTATAGAAATATTTCAGAAAGAAACTCCTAGAAAGGTAATTATTTCCTCTGGGCATGTTTAAAGGCTTTGAATCTTTGAATGGTTTATCTTTTGCATAGACTAAACATACTAAGAGTAAAAATATGACCTGTCCTTTTCAAAAATTCCCTCTAAGTTTGGAGCCATTAGAAGCAATACTTATTAATTTATGATATCTTGAAGAACAACTGATAAACTGCCACAAACTTTTTACGATTTTATCTAAATCCAGTTAAAGTGTGGTAGAAAACTATGAGTGCAAGACTTTTTTATAAAATATTTATTGTTTTTATAGCTATGATATTGTAATGTTCCTTAACTGGCAAGTGGCTATAATTTTGAACAATACTTGTGATTTTTCAGAAATGTTTTGTACTTAATCTTCTTTTCTGCAATATAACAGTTATGTGACATGTAGTTTATTTTATATTTTAAATGTTTTATTTGCTAGTCTATTATTTCATAATTTTCACCCTAATATTCTCAACTAGTTTAAAATATATGTAAGTTAATAGTTTGAGAAAAGATTTTATTTTATAGGCACATTAGCTTTTTAATACTAATGACAAACATAAAATTTTCTCTCATAAACAGATAAGATGTGATCTAATTATGTATGTCAGAAAATAATCTTAAATTGCTATAAATTGTAACAGCCAGTCTGGGACAGGTAGAATGAAATTCAATTATTTGTAACAGCATTGAGCTCTATAATAAAAACATTCATAATCAGTGTTTGGTTCATGATTTATCAAATAATAACTTAATATTGAATTTACTTTACCTGCTTGCTACGTAGTGATATATATTTATATATATATATGAAGTTATGGATAACAGCATCCCTAGGTAGTATCTAATTTACTAAGAAGTTTAACCACATGGTCATAAAGTCATGAAGCTAATCTCTGAAGAAAGCAAATCATTCAATTTCCTAATACACAGATAATAAAGGATGCATTTGGCTTCTCTCGAGGATTTGACCTGTGTCTTATTTTTCTGTCTATTGGCTTGTGGTTATCAACCTGCTGGAAAATAGAACTTTAAAAATCATATAGAACTTGGTTAATGTGCTAAAGGACTGAGAGAGAAAGCGTTGCTGAATTTCTCACTTTCTCCAGAGAAAAAAGTGAGTAAACTGCAGAAACGTTTCTAGACATATCAGTTTTTTATGTTGGCAATTCACAGCCTAGCTTTTCCAGCGGTTAAATCTCTACTTTCCTTTAGTCTAGATCAGTTTTTTCTTCAACCATGTCCCACTATACACCTCATTTTCTTCCTGCTGCTCTCTGTCCCAGTAACCTAAGGCTATGGTTTCCCATTCACATGATTTTCTCCTGTGATTCCCTAAAAATATCCTGGGCTCCCACAGAAGGCCAAATAAGCCCCAGCTGAGAAACACTAGTCGACTTAGATGAGGAAAATTCAAAGACAGAAAACATCTCTGTAGGAAGAAAGAAAAGAAGCCTCCAGTGTGTGTGATCATGTATGTAACAATGACCAGTGCAACCATTGAATCACAGAAAGGGCGGTTTTCAATTAGTGGATAAACTGCTAGCAACAGCAATAGAACAAACATTGATAATTACCCATCATTGAGTGTTTCCTCTGTCCCAGACACTAAGTACAGCTCTTGCCCTACATTATCTCATTCCCTCTCTCACAAGCCTACTTCGAAAAGCATGTGCTTTCTCTGCACAAATAATATTCAGACACTTTGCATAGGGCTGGAGCGATAGCACAGTGGGTAGGGTATTTGCCTTGCAGGCAGCAGATCTGGGTTTGTTTCCTTCGTCCCTCTTGGAGAGACCGGCAAGCTACCAAGAGTATCTCGCCTGCACGGCAGAACCTGGCAAGCTACCCATGGTGTATTTGATATGCCAAAACCAGTAACAACAAGTCTCAAAATGTAGACATTACTGGTGCCCGCTAGAGCAAATCAATGAGCAACAGGATGACAGTGATACAGTGATATAGTTTTTCAACATTGCTGATATTTCAGCGTTGTTATACCCCTGTGATTGAGCCAAGCTGTCTCTTTGCCTTTATTAAATCACTTAGCTGCATAGGAGACAGAAATGATTCCTCAATTTTACCATAATTTTCTGTCTTCACATTTAAAAAACTACAAATACACACACACACACACACTTAATTGTGTCTACTAATTTTTCTTCTATTACTTTTCACTTACCTTTCTAATAGATCTCAGAATACCCTTTGGATAGCTCTCAGAATACCTCTCAGTGTGTTAAAGGAATATACATTTATGATAGCTACTCTTCTGTTATTCAATGGAATCGTGCCATGTCACTCTTCCCCATTGCCTTTTTTCCATTTTTCCAAATCAGCTCACCTTTGTTATGTCCTTATAAACGTGTCATTAGCTATAATAATGATTGATCTAGCCTCCTTCCAGCCTTTGGCCATCTGTGCAAGCAAAACTTTCAACTCAGACATTTTAAGCATTAAACATCTACCGGGGCTCTCTGCTCAATAGATCTTTCATAAATCCCCAGCACCCCCACCCACCCGGCCCCAGAGAGTAAGAAAAGTCAGGTCATGAGCAGGAAGTAATGGAGACAAGGCAGTTTCTGAGCTGAAACTCAGACTCAAAGCTGGTTTATTGTTGTCATGACTACAAGTTCCACATGCCTCAAGTCACTGGTTTCTGAAAAGAATGATGCAGTGTCTAGCCTTACAGCTGGACATATAAACCAAATTAGTCTGCCATGCCTCTACCTGCTTTGTGGTTATTAGTGAAAAGAGCAATATATCAGACAATCAGCCATGCAGCCGTTAGGCTCCGCACACACTGCTTTTTTAGATCTGTAACTCATTCCCCCCCCCCCCCCGCCTGCCCCCTGTTCTCCAAAAGAATAGCTCAAAATCTGGAGAGGAAAAAAATTAAAGCAGTTTTTAATAGATATTGCAAATTATGGAATCACAGATAATCCACAAAACAATTGATAGTGTTTTTCAGTGCTAGCACCACCCTGGTTTTAAATCACACCAATAGGAAACAGGTCTTGTAAATTCTCTGTAAAAGAGCTCAAAACTTCATTGATTTGCAAAAGATTTTTTTTTTTTAATGAAGAGGGTGTTTCAGGAAGGAGAGGCTTGGCTTGCCTGCTCCAGATGTGAAACAAGAGCCTTGAGAGCTGCATTCTATTTCTTGCTCTGCAAGTGATTAATTGGATGACCTAGGGGATGTAATTTAACCCAGCCATGTTTAAAAAAAAAATGCAGTTACCACCAGAACACAGTGTCTAAGTTGAATCCACACCTGCACCATTGACAGCATTGCTTTATCAAAAAAACGATTATGACCCTTATTATGCTCAGACTCTTTTTCTCATTCTAGCCTCACTTGCACCACTGCGTGTTTTAAACCCACTTAAGTCATATCACACCTGTAAGTATTTTAGATCCCTGTCTCTGTCTTCGACCTGGCTCTGTTATTTCTCATGGGTTACTAAGAGAAAGCTCAAAACTAGGAAATAAACCCATTCTGTTTGGAGCAACTTACTCTGTGGAACTGACTGCCCTGTCCGCTCCATGTTGCTTTTTATAGGCATGGGGCATTTTTAAGCTGCAGACTCATCTTTTGGGGATTCACTCTGCCATAATATTCAACTTGGTCTTGCTTCTCAAAGTAGGCTTCCATGGTCTGAAACATCTCTGCATACTCTATCCCTCCTGTAATAGTCAATTTTAATCATGTGTCCCTATTTCATATGCTCTTTGTAATCAGTTTTCTTATAAAAGAATGAACGCTGTTTCCACCTCTATTTATATCTCTGGTTTCTCCCGTACGCTGAATGAAAAGTACTATCACTCCAACAAATGAGCATGATGGGACACAAAGTTGTTAGTTAAGCACATAAAATTGAAGGAAAATACATAGGAGCTCCCACGAATGAAATATAATCCCATATTGATAATGATTAAAATAAGTGAATGTTTCCCTTACCAGATAAAATACTCTTCTGCTCTTTCCTTCCTTCCTCCCTCCCTCCCTTCCTTCCTTCCTTCCTTCCTTCCTTCCTTCCTTCCTTCCTTCCTTCCTTCCTTCCTTCCTTCCTTCCTTCCTTCCTTCTTTCTTTCCTTCCTTCCTTCCTTCCTTCCTTCCTTCCTTCCTTCCTTCCTTCCTTCCTTCTTTCCTTCCTTCCTTCCTTCCCTTCCTCTCTCCTTCCTTCCTTTTATTCCTTTCTTCCTTCCTTCCTTTTATTCCTTCCTTCCTTTCTTCCTTCTTTCCTCTCCTTCCTTCCTTCCTTCCTTCCTTCCTTCCTTCATTCTTCCTTCCTTCCTTCCTTCCCTTCCTCTCTCCTTCCTTCCTTTTATTCCTTCCTTCCTTTTATTCCTTCCTTCCTTTCTTCCTTTTTTTCTCTCCTTCCTTCCCTCCTTCCTTCCTTCCTTCCTTCCTTCCTTCCTTCTTCCTTCCTCCCTTCCCTTCCTCTCTCCTACCTTCCTTTTATTCCTTCCTTCCTTCCTTTTATTCCTTCCTTCCTTTCTTCCTTTTTTCCTCTCCTTCCTTCCCTCCTTCCTTCCTTCCTTCCTTTCTTCCTTCTTTCCTCTCCTTCCTTCCCTCCTTCCTTCTTTCCTTCCTTCCTTCCTTCCCTCCTTCCTCTCTTTCTTCCTCTCTTTCTTTCTCTCTCTCTCTCTCTTTCTTTCTTTCTTTCTTTCTTTCTTTCTTTCTTTCTTTCTTTCTTTCTTTCTTTCTTTCTTTCTTTCTTTCTTTCTTTCTTTCTTTCTTTCTTCCCTTCTTTCTTTCTTTCTTTCTTTCTTTCTTTCTTTCTTTCTTTCTTTCTTTCTTTCTTTCTTTCTTTCTTTCTTTCTTTCTTTCTTTCTTTCTTTCTTCCCTTCTTTCTCTGTAATTTACAATACTATCAATGACAGGCTTTAATCCATAGAGATCCAACCCCATACCCACCCACCACCAGAATGCCCATTTCCCTCCTCATTAGGATCCTCCCCCACTCAAAGCCTGTGTATCTTACTCCACAGCTAACTCTACCTTCAGCCCCCAACCCGCCCCACATCTTCATTGTGTCCCTGAAGAACATCCAGCTTATCCCAGAGGAAATAATTTTGAGGACAAAAATTTCAGGTACCATGGCAACCAGTGAGAGAGAGATTATTGATCCTGGGAGGTCTCTTTGGAAGTTGGATGGGGTCAGGTTCAGCTGTATTTGAATCTAGGTGAGACAGAATGTTTCGTAGTTGAGAAGTATGCAGATAAGAGGCAAAAGCAATGCTCTGGGCAAAAGCAATGCTCTGATAGTTCAATGAACTGTAGGGCATGCTTCACATGTCGGAGGCCCTGGCTCAATCCCCAGTATTCTGTACCGATCCGTACATGTTCCACTGAGGACTATCAGGATCAATTCCAAAGCAATGAGCCCTTATGCCCCACCTGGTGTGGCCCCCCAAACAATACAAATCATACATGCCAACAAGCACTGTGCAATAGCATAGATAGATCTATTAGATGAGCTGAACCACAATGCATAGAATGCTTCATAAAGTAGTATATTATGGAGAGTATCATGCTAAGTAAAATGAGTCAGAAAGAGAGGGACAGACCTAGAAGGACTGCACTCATTTGTGGAGTATATAGAATAACATCACATGAGGCTGATACAAAAGGACAGTAGGTACAAGGGCCAGGGGGGTTGCCCCATAGCTAGAAGACTGCTTCATGAGTGGAGGGGAGAAGGCAGATGGAATAGAGAAGGGATCACTAAGAAAGTGATGGCTGGAGGAATCAGTTGGGATGGGAGATATGTGCCAAAAATAGATAACAGAACAAATATGATGACCTCTCAGTGTGTAAGGCAGGGGTAGGGTGGGAAAGGGGAAGTATACCAGGGATATTAGTGGTGGGGAATGTGCACTGGTGGAGGGATGGATGTTTGATCATTGTGTGGCTGTAACCCAAACATGAAAGCTTGTAGCTATCTCATGGTGATTCAATACAATTAAAAAAAAAAGTAGTATGTTAGGCACAACTCTTTGTCTGGTGAACACAGCATAGAACTATAGGGTTGTTTTATTTTTTTCTTTTATATTTCTTATATGCTGTTAATCATATTAGTATTCAGGACACTTTGCTAGAATGACTTTTCTATTAAAACTTTTCCGTTAAAATGCACAAAGACCCATCTGATTTAGATCTGTTCTATTTTTTCCCCAAGTGCTAGGAAACAGGTTTCATTTAAACAATCTTATAATGCCTCCAGGTGACTGCTGCACACATTTGTTATTTGATGGTTGTGTAGGGCTTTGCTGGCTTATAGAGTCCTTGAGAACATATTTGTTCAAACAATATGGCTTCTTCTACAGACAAAGACAATTTTTTTAAGCGTGCACAGTTATTGACAACCAAGGTTAGTAGAATTGTATTATTCTATATATTAATGTGGATATATACATGTGAAAACATGTTTACCTATATAAAACATAATTCTGTTTCTAAACATTTGTATCACAGAACTACTAAGTAAATTTAGCTTGAACATACAATTTTTTTTAACTTAACTGATTACTAGTCACTGATTGATAGTAAATATCATGGTGTGTACAATGTATAGTACATAAGAAAGAAAGACATCCTAAAATATTTCTTGATAAAATATTTATTTTTAAGATTATGATTTTGATGGTGGTTTGAAGCATGATTTTGGGAGACAGATGGATCAAAGAGGTGAACACAAAGTGGTCTTCACAATGGAGATTCTGTCACTGTCACTGTCATCCCGTTGCTCATCGATTTGTTCGAGCAGGCACCAGTGGCATCTCTCGTTGTGAGACTTGTTACTGTTTTTGGCATATCCAATACTTCACGGGTAGCTTGCCAGGCTCTGCCATGCGGGCATGATACTCTCGGTAGCTTGCTGGGCTCTCCAAGAGGGGCTGCGGAATCGAACATGGGGCAGCTGCGTGAAAGGTGAAAGCCCTACCACTGTGCTATGGCTCCAGCACAAAATGGAGATTAAGCACAATTTTACAGAAGCATACTTATATCTTAAAAAGGGAACTATTTGGTGCCCGAGCAATAGCAGAGCGAGGAGGGCATTTGCCTTGCATGTGGCTGACCCGAGTTCAGTCCCTGGCATCCCCCTCCCCAAGTCTTGCCAAAGGTGATTCCTGAGTGCAGAGCCAGGAGTAAGCCCTGAGCAATACTGTGACCTAAAAAGTAAAAAAAAAGAAGAAACGAAAAGAATAAAAGGTGGAACTATTTTTTTTACTTTTATTTATGGGCACTAGGCAAAACTTAATAATTTGGAAATATCCTAAAGAGATAAAATATAAACTATTTCTTCAGGGTTGAAAACCCTTGCTATATCACTAGATTTACTTTTTATTTAACTTTTTAACATTTTTCTAAGCCTTTTAATTATTACCATAACACTGTTTTTTGAAAGTATGTAAAATATCACTGTATCACTGTCATCCCATTGCTCATCGGTTTGCTCGAGTGGGCACCAGTAACATCTCCATTGCAAGACTTGTTACTATTTTTGGCATATTGAATATGCAACGCGTAGCTTGCCAGGCTCTGCTGTGTGGGCTAGATACTCTTGCTCTCCGAGAGGGACAGAAGAATCGAACCCGGGTTGGCCATGTGCAAGGCAAACACCTTACCCTCATCCTTGTCAATGTCTAGCTACTCTGTGCTATACTGTGTTTAATAAACATAAAACCTTAAAATGTAAAAATAATAAATTCTATCAGTGGGTCTTCTAACTGTGGACCTTTTTCACTACTTGTGTATGGATGAAACTTGAAGGGTTCATCAAGACTATAAACCAAGAAGCTGGATAAACGTATGTTCTTTTTTTTTTTCTTTTTGTGTCACACCTGGTGATGCACAGGGATTACTCCTGGCTCTGCATTCAGGAATCACCTCTGGCGGTGCTCAGGGGACCATATGGGATGCTGGGAATCAAACCCGGGTCAGCCGAGTGCAAGGCAAACACCCTACCCGATGTGCTATTGCTCCAGCCCCTACACATATGTTCTTAAATCACCAATTAGACCACAGTTCTAAATGGAGAAGATTCAATATATATGTTCATATATATATTTTGTTTGTTTGTTTTATGGGTCACACCCAGCAATGCACAGGAGTTACTCCTGGCTCATGCACTCAGGATGTAACATATAGCATTGTATTTATAAAATGTAATTTGTAGCAGGTGTGCAACACCATAAATCAGCATCATTATATGCTACATTATGTTCATCACTATAAGTCTTGTTCTATTATTCACTATCAAGAATCCCCTGTTTCCTATTATCTTCCACATCAGTAATTCAGTCATGTTGTCTAAAAGTTTACTTTGTTTGATTTCGTTTATATGTTTGTTTTGTGTTCTTATGTACCCCTTGTGAGTGAGTGAAATGTGATACTTTATTATTATATTTACTATCCTCCACCTGACTTATTTCAGTAAGCCTAACATCTTTTAGGTTGATCTACTTTATTGACAGTGACAGGCATTTGTCTTTCTTTTTATAACAGAGTAGTACTCCATTGCATGTATGTAGGTACATGCGTCATCTTTATCTGTTGATGTGTATTCAGATTATACTCAGTTCTAAGCTGTTGTAAACAATGCTTGAATAGACATGGGTTTCCTCTTGATATCTCTTTAAAATAGTGGTTTTGAGCTTCCTTTTTCAATCCCGTATTCTCCTTATTGTGTATCTCTCTCTTTCTGATTTTCCTCACTCTGAGGTGAGAAAAATGCTCTATTTTGAACACATATATCCTCTCATTCTCTTCCCACACATATTTCTCGGTAATTTTAATTCAATTAAAAATTATCTTGTGGGCTAGAGTGGTATTACAGCGGGTAGAGTGTTTGCCTTGCACATAGACAACCCGGGTTGGATCCTTTGAGTCCAATACAATACCCTGAGCACTACCAAGAGTAATTTCTGAGTCTGGAGTAACTCCTGAGCTTCCCCGGATGTGACCCCCAAACAATAACAATGACAACAAAACAACAACAACAACAATAATAATAAACCTATCTTGCACCCCATAGGGTTTCCCCTGAGCCTGACAGAGTCATTTCTGAACAGAGAGCCAAGAGTATGTCCCCAATGCAGCCTCAAAGGTAAAAACAAACAACAACAGCAAAAAAATGCAGATGATCTAACTAGACCTTTCTTCAAGGAAGACATACCAATGGTTAACAGATGCACAAAACCATGTTTGTCGTTTGTTTTATTAGAAAAAAAACGCAAATAAAATTCACAATTATATATCACCACACATTTGTGAGATGGTTATGATCCAAAAGACACGTTTGGGAGATGATGAAGAGAGAAGGGAAATCCTTATATAATTTTGGTAGAAATGTAAATTGGCAAAACTATTATAGAAAGTACTTAGGAAATTTCTCAAACTTAAAACGGTTCACTTCTCAATGATCCGCCATTTTTAACATTATTTCTTATCCTAGCTTTCTACCTCTAAGTATAGGCCAAGTGTCTCAAGGATCCTCATGCAGGAGACATAAAAAACAAAAAAGAATTATTTGAAAGTTCAGCAAGTGGTAAAATTGCCTTCATATGAGTACTGATTGCCCAGAAATGCATCCACCTTCATTTCTCTGGTGGTCAGTAATCATCTTTAGCCAATCTCACTTACAAGCTATGGAAGAAATACAGTGATTAAGTATTCTCCTTTTCTAAAAAAATATGATTTTAGGAAAAATTAAAGGTGTTTTTCTGAGCAAGAACAAAGAAATATTTATCATCGTTATCAACATCAATATGCCATTCACATCACTATCATAAAGTTGTAAGAAACTTCCAGTAAATAGTCCACACCTGTGCAAACATTAAGAAACTGTGATTCTGTGGGTCCCTTCAATCAAGTAAATCATTAACATGACTATTCATTCTTCAAGACCTCTCTCCTCAGAATGGGTGGAACGGTCTATATTGTATTCCAAAAATTTCCACCCTCTATTTACCCTCATGGTCCCCTGCTTTATTTGCTGTGACTTTTATCTCTGCTGTGTAATGTCTGATGCCTGTCAATCCATCTTTAGTACTCAGAAATGTGTGAACAATGTATACAAGTCACTTTTAACATTTGACTTACCCGCAAACTTCAGTAAATTCTATTCTCTGTTTTCTTGTGGAAAAACCCTATTCTCCAACAGCCTGAATTTCTGAGAACTCTTCGAAAGAAGCACACTTCACATAGCACTTTTCATCTTCTAACAACTGTCCTTTTGTTTTCACAGAAAAAGTTACTAATGTCGCCGCTATAGTTGGTTCCTCTCAGCTCCTTCTCTTTAGCTTTAAATAGTGATTCAAAAAGAACTGGACCAGCTTCTTTAAGTACTACCTCAAGGCATTGAATTATACCTTACCTATATGCCCAACACTCTCAAATCTAGACAACACACTTCAAATTTTCTGATGGTTAATGGCCAGGTCACTACCAAACAACCAAGGCATCTCACTTTCCTAGTGCCAAGTTACAGAAAGCCAGTCATTTGTTTTCCAAATTCTACCAACTCTAAGACATGTAAAAATTAATCTAAACTGCCAGGTACACAGTTTAGAAATTTGAAAATCTAATATGACAGAAAGAATTAATGGTCACTCCGCAGAGTGGAAAAAAACACCAGAATTAATAATCAGCAAAACTGAACTTTCCCTGCAAATTCTGCCCTCAGCCCTATTTCAAGAGCTTCCCCTCACTATTTCTGTTCCTTAATCCAAATGTAGATTTTTCTCTGAACTTGAAAAATCATTGAATCAGATAAATTACTTCTGGCACTAAAGTATATAAAAGTTTCTGTTCATCACAGAGGACTCAGATGAATTAGTTCTGTGATAACTAATAATATTACTGAGCCTCTCATAACACCAAGCACACACACACACACACAAACACACGCACACACACACACTATCACACTGTCATTCCATTGTTCATCGATTTGTTCGAGTGGGCACCAGTAATGTCTCCATTGTGAGACTTGTTACTGTTTTTGGCATATCAAATATGCCATGGGGAGCTTGCCAGGCTCTGCCTTGCAAGCGGGATACTCTCGGTAGTTTGCCAGGCTCTCTGAGAGGGATGGGGAATTGAATCTGGGTCAGCAGCGTGCAAGGCAAATGCTTTACCTGCTGTGCTATCACTCCAGCCTGCCAAGATCACAATTCTGAGGAAGGAATATAAAGAAACTACATTAGAAATTGGCTGGGATTTCTTCCTAACCTACAGTCTAATAATATTAAAGTCATTGTGACTTTAATAAAAGTAAAGTCATAAATATGTAATTTATGCAAGTATTATCATAAACATGCATAAAATGATTTTTAGTCCATTACATATGTGAGAAATAATTTGAGTATGAGTATTCAACTTTTAAGGAATATTTTAAAACATATATTTGGACATTCTTTAGAGGGTGGTCATTCCTGTTTTAAAGGAATAAAGATGAAAAGTTTTCAATTTATAACAATAATGTGTTTAAGGCTGGAGTGATAGCACAGTGGGTAGGGCATTTACCTTGCACGTGGTCAACCCGGGTTCGATTCCCAGCATCCCATATGGTCCCCTGAGTACCGCCAGGGGTGATTCCTGAGTGCAGAGCCAGGAGTAACCCCTGTGCATCGCTGGGTGTGACCCCAAAAGAAAAAAATAATAATATGTTTAACCAAGATGTATGCCTACCGCCAGTTCATCTTTACTGAGCACTATATTTTCAAAGCTCACAGGGACTCATTAGATATTCTTCACGTAAACCTGAGGAATCAGTTATCATCCTCGTCATGTAGATGAGGAAATCAGAAAACGGAAAGTGAAGAGAATTGCCTGAGATTACTAAGCATATCAATAGGGACAATATTGCAAGAGTATCAGTCTCCCAGTGCTCTGTTTAAGATTAGGTCAACTGTTCCCGTCACCAACACCTGTGCGTCAGCTTCCTGACACCACTGAATGCACATAGTCACCAAAACAGAGCAACCACTACATTGCTGTCTAAATTCTGTCTCAAGGTATTATACATAAATGCACACTATAGCTGCTATCCATTCATCTGCATCTGAAAATACACTGTAGTTCTGAAGTCAGTTTAAAATTTTAAAATGAATCCTCATGACTGTTTACGTAGCTGGATATGAAACAACCTTGATGAATTAAATGTACATCAGATTCTTTGACAATTTCAAACTCTCCTACAGTTCTTTTCTACAGAGCGAAATCATTTTTTATTTGCTCAGTGGGCTTTTGTTTTTAACTATTGTGGGAAGGGAACGAGAGGGATTGGGGCAGGGAGTCTTATCTTCCCTGTACCGTAAAACTATGAGAGATTCTTATCTTTTTGGTCACTGTCAGGCATGAAATAGCCCAATCATCACATTAACTTGACAGTTTAATCTCAGTTCACTGGGCCAGAGCGATAGCACAGCGGGTAGGGCATTTGCCTTGCACATGGCCAATCCGGGTTTGATTCCCAGCATTCCATATGGTCCTGTGAGCACTGCCAGGGGTAATTCTTGAGTGCATGAGCTAGGAGTAACCCCTGTACATTGCCGGGTGTGATCCAAAAGAAAAAAAAAGAAAAGAGGAACATAAAGCATCTTAATTCACCTATTAGAATATTCATCTGCAGGTATTAATCTAAATATTAACACCATTAGATGTCCAGCATTTTTCTTTTCCAGACTAGCATTCCGGGATGCGGGTAAAAATGCAATGATGAATAAATAGGAAGATTCTTACTAGGCAATTACGTGGCCTCATACTCAGGGCTTGGAAACTATTTTTGTTTATTGATTTGTTCTCTTCTTCTCCCTTCCTTTCCTCTCCCTTTTTGGTGATGATGTTTCTGCTAAGCAGGGGATCACCATGCTTACGTGTCTGTAGTGCTTCCCAAGGGTCCCACACTGCAACTGCGGCTGCTTGCACACATGTGACTGCCCACCTGAGATCATACACTGTATTCGAACAGCAGGGATCCCGAAAGACAGCTGACAGCACCTGTGTGTACACAGAACAACTGGAATTGAACCCAGAGCCTCACGTTTGCTTTTAATCTCTGAGCCAACCACTGAGCCTCAAAGATGTTCTTTGGAAGCCCCTCCCCTATGTTCCTTGTGACAGAATTGGTTTCACTGTGCATTGGTAACAAGTGACTCTTCCGATTTATCTCAAGACGATAGCTTCTTTTCTGCTCGCTTACCATGGGTGCGGTAAGGACGACCAACAGGCTCTGTTTGTTGGAGTCCTGCTCAGATTAGAATGAAGGAGGGCTTCAGAGCTTCAGAGAGAACGTTCAGGAAATGAGTGTTGGTTCTTTCCGTGTCTGCTCATAGAGGAGCACTTCTCACCTGCCACCGTTCACACTGAGTACAGAAGGGTGGGGATTTATAATTCTCCTTCAAAGAGAAGCACTGATCTGTAGTCAACAGGATTGCTGAAGACCACTGGATTCGACTCAACTCCCATGGTGCTGGGGCAGGTCTTTGGTGAGAAATTCCTGATTTTTCTCTCTGTGCCCTAATTCCCAATTGCTCATTCGCATAAATCCTCAGTTACATGAGCTTTGATCCTTTGGCAGAAGCATCTTCAGTCCAAAATTCCTACAGTGGAATCTATACCAGTGCCCTGGTTTCATGTACCTGTCATAAATCATCTTAGAAAGCTGCCCTTCAATCCCCAAATGGCAGCAACTCTTACTCTTCAGCAGCCCTCTCTTCATGCCAGCCCAGCTCTCTAGGAAGTTGGCAGCACAATTGTCATCACAACTGCAAGAGTCACACATTAAGGTTTTTATTAAATTCACCATGAGTGGGAGGTATAAAGGTTTAAATTCCAAACAAGACACACACACACACACACACACACACACACACACACACACACACACACACACCCCTCTTTTCTACTCCATTTTTGACTTTTTTTTGGCTTTTTTTGGGGGGGATCACACCTGGCAATGCACAGAGGTTATTCCTGGCTCTGTGCTCAGGAATTACTCTTGGTGGGGCTCAGGGGACCATGTGGGATGCTGAGAATCAAACCCGGGTTGGCTGCATGCAAGGCAAACACCCTACCCGCTGTGCTATCACTCTAGCCCCATGTTTTTGACTTTTAAAATTGTTTTCTATGTACTTCTTGAGATTAAAATTGTGTAGCCAGTTCTTAATGGATTTCTGTCATGATTATATATATTCATTATCTCTTAATTTAGTTATCATTATCTTAATTTAGTTATTCATTATCTCTTAACTTATTTCTACCACATATCAACTTTTGTGTCAAATTTTCCAAAGGAACACACAAGTCTACCCGAGTATTCTCTTAAGAGTATATGATTTTAAATGACTGTCTCTGGTTGTATTTAAACTATTTAACCCCCCATCTTTTTATGGTAAAATGCTGTGAACTCAAACTCTATTGTGGTAAATATTTGTCCTGAATTGGGTCAACCAAAGTATCTCATTCCCCTGGTCTAAGGACATAATTGAGGAATAAACATGGGATCAGACTGGCACCAAGCTGGTATCTTTTGGTGAAAAAGAAAGGTGAGATTTCTGAAGGAGACAGAAAACT
Organism: Sorex araneus; assembly: GCF_027595985.1. NCBI lineage: Eukaryota > Metazoa > Chordata > Mammalia > Eulipotyphla > Soricidae > Sorex > Sorex araneus. Next base: position 216,091,975 of record NC_073303.1, read on the forward strand.
CAATATCCATATGAAGCAGTTCTAGAGGGAGCAATATTACTACCTCGCCATACCATGGAAGGAATGGCTAATCTAAATGAGCAGAGACTGACATTCATTGAATGGGATGATTATTTACGTCTTTTAAAACGTTTTCTCTTGTCTTGTTATCTTGCATATTCCATGGATCTTTAAATCTTATAATCTCTTTTGCTTCATTTTTTTCTGATTTGAAAGTTAGGTTCCTTATAATCTAGAGGCAGCTTGACAGTTTCTTGAGACAAATGAACACATTTTTAATCTCTCTGATTTCTGCCAGTGGAGGAACATCTGAGGCTAGCCTCCAATTCTTTGGAAAATTAAATTTTTACTATTTTTAATTTAAATTTTTATTATTTTAAAAAATCACCATGAGATACAGTTACAGACTTACAAGCTTTCGTGATTATATTTCAACCAAACAATGTTCGAGTACCCATCCCTCCACCAGTGCCCATTCTCCAACACCAATGTTCCCAGTTTCCTTCCCGCCACTCCCACCCATTCCCACCTCCTGCCTCTATGGAAGACACATTCCCTCTTACTCTCTCTCTTCTTTTGGGTGGTATGGTTTGCAATAGAGGTACTAAGCAGCCATCATGTTTGGTCCATAGTCTAATTTCATCATATTTCTACCACCCCGAATGAACCCTCCAAGCATCAATTACTTAGTGGTCTCTTCTCTATCCCACCTGCCTTTCCCCCCAGCACATGAGATTGGTTTCCAAGCCATGGAGTGATCATCCTGGCCCTTATCTCTACTATCCTTAGGTGTTATTGTCCCATTACATTACTTTATATTTCACAAATGAGTGCAGTCATTCTATGTCTGTCCCTCTCTTTCTGGCTTATTTCACTTAGCATGATACTCTCCACATTGATCCACTTATATGCAAATTTCATGGTTTCATCTTTTCTAACAGTTGCATAATATTCCATTGTGTGGATATACCAAAGTTTCTTTAACCAGTCATCTATTCTCAGGCACTTGGGTTTTATCCAGGCTCTGACTATAGTAACCAGTATTGTAAATAGTGATGCAATAAACATACAAGTGCAGATGTCATTTCTACTGTATTTTATTGCATCTCCAGGATATATTCCCAGAAGTGGTATTTCTGAGTCAAATGAGAGCTCAATTTCTAGTTTTTTGAGAAACATCCGTATTGTTTTCCAAAAAGGCTGAACCATTCGGCATTCCCACCAGCAGTGAAAGAGAGTCCCTTTCTCCCCATATCCGCGCCAACACTGGTTGCTTTTGTTCTTTTGAATGGTGAATCCATTTTGTTTTCTGTAAATGCTTAGGTGTTAATAAGACAAAGAGGAAAAAACCTAGGGTATTATCAGTCCTTTTGGGGGAACGATTTTAGTGTATGGATTCCCATTACCCTAACAATTGCTGATGTTTATATTTTTGTAGTTAAAACCCAGGGACATAGGTGGCATGAAGTAACTGACTTAGGAAATCTAAGGCATTAGATAAGTTACTAACTAAACCTGGAAGAAAAAGAATTAGTTTCTTCTCAAATTATAGAGCTGGAAGAATATAAATCTAGATTTCTCACCACACGTGAAGAAAATGCATCTCTGAAAAAACAACAGTGTTGAAAAAACAGTACAGCAGTAGGGTGATTGCCTTGCATGCAGCCAACCCAGGTTACATCCCTGCTAACCATTTTGGTCCCTTGACCCTGCCAGGAGTCATCCCTAAGCACAAAGCCAGAAGTAAGTTCTGAACACTTCCAGATGTTGCTAAAAACATCCCAAAATGTTAATTCAGCTAACCTAGAAAGAAAACGTTGGAAGTGATGTTTCAAAAGCGATGATTTCAATCTTCTGCCCCTAAGATTGGCTCTATGCCTACGCCAGATGCATCTCTACTTTCATCATCACTGTCATCCCATTGCTCATCGATTTGCTCAATCAGGCACCAGTAACATCTCCATTGTGAGACTTGTTGTGACTGTTTTTGGCATATTGAATATGCCACGGGTAGCTTGCCAGGCTCTGCTGTGTGGGCAAGATACTCTTGATAGCTGCCAGGCTCTCCGAGAGGGGCAGAGGAATCGAACCCAGGTTGGCCGTGTGCAAGGCAAATGCCCTACCCAATGTGTTATTGCTCTAACCCAATTTCTATCCAACCTTATTAAAGTTTGGACTTTGGTAATAGTATTGGGGAAATATTCTGAATTATGTGATCATTGGTTACTTTTTAAGTTTATTGACCATTTTCTCTGTACCTTTTTAGACTACTGCAAGGATGCGTCCCCTGGGGATCTAGAAAAAATATAGTTTAAAGCCAAATTACATTGAAGAGGATATCACCTTTAACAAACACTAACTTACTGACATTTCTTAACTGGAAATATAATAGAAAAGGTAGATTGACATAGTTTGAAAAAGAAAATGAAAACACAGAGATATACAGTGCACAGCTGTGGCCCATATCACTAGCACTCAAAAATATTTGACCCCTTTATTCCATTTATCACATTTGTTTCTTGATTAAAAAAATTGCCAGGCATGTCTACTCTTAGAACTAAAGACAAAACCCTATTTATAATAAACTATATTTCCTTTCGATGTGTTCACCTGTAAGGGAGGAAACCATATATGAATAAGAAAATTGTATGGATCTTTAGTTGCATTGAGAATTATTTGATAATGTATTCAGAATGATCTTGTACTATAGATTTTATGCTATGGTTCTCTTGTGTAAAATCACAAAGTCATTATATTTGGTGAAGGAAATGAGAAATTTTAAGGGTTGTTAGCGCATTGAATTTTTATCACAAGGAAAACCTGTATAAAGTTATATAGCACAAAACCTTCTGTATATTGTGATGCATTGAAAAAAGATGAAGTATATGGGGGTCCAACCTGGTACCAGAGGAACATAAAGTTACAATTTGAGATGGGAGAACATGGGCTTATTATTTTGAAATGGATGTTTACATGTGGGATAGATAGAGAAGAATGTACGTTTCTCTAGCAGGATTTTTATATTTTAATATTGTACTACACAAGAAGTATATAGAGGGATTCGTAGTCACAGAGTTTTAGTACTTTGAGCCCCAAATATCTAGAATGTGGAAAAATCCTGTAAAAATCATTACCGTGGGTTGCAGGTGCTCACTGTACTCAAAATACCAGGAAGAGAAAATAAATAAAGAATGTGTATGTATAAAATATAATGACATTCTGATGGATGCATTCCCTCTCCAGGCACTTTTAAGCACCTGTTGCCCTACAGTGTATTTTTTTTTTTTGGTTCTGAGAACAAGAAATGAGTAAATCATTTAAGAGAACTGAACTGGAGATTTGCAATAATCGTTTATAACATAGTCTGCTATTTAACTGTGAAGGTACATGAGGCAAGGAACAAAGATATTGCTTCTTTATTTTAAAAAAATCACCTCAGCTGCTAGAGGTGTCATGAATCTGAGAAGTAATAAGCCTGTCCTCTAAACTTGCTCTCTTCTCTGCCTCTGTAACATGGTTGCGTATGTTCTCTGGAGGCAGAGAAGCAGGCATAAACCTGCTGGAATTTCAGATCCAACACAAAGTGGATGATGTCCATGACACTGCCCTGAAATTATGTTGTGAAAATGCATGCTTCTTTTTAAGACCCTTGATGTTAAAACGAGAGGTTGACAAAAATTTAAAATTATGAGTGGATTTTATTTCAGTTCTAAATCAAAGCTATTAGACTATAAGATATAATTTTAAAAAGTAATCAACTCTTTTTTGTAATTAACAACTCAGGAAAAAAAAACTTCATTCATATGGATTCATTGAGAGTATGTTGGTGGTCACAGTTTAAGCCCTTTAAAAAAAAATCTTTTTAATCACCAGCAGAAGAGGGAACAATACGATGAATCTGTGTCCTAATCCAAACAAATTGCCTTTCCTTACCAGTCAACTATATTAATTGGTTTTCAGAACCCTAAATATTAGTATTACTAAGTAGAAAAACATTGCTGTAAGCATTCTAAGCACTGTGGTTGTCACTAGTGTTTTCCTTACAAAGTGAGCTTGATAAGATGGTATCTGATCACTGAAAACAAGCTGTGAAATTCACCCTGTTCTGGCCAAATGGGGGAAAGAATTAGCAACCAGGGATAATTTTTCAATGAAAACGTTCTAATAACTTAGAATCTACATTATTGGATCCAACTGACAATGGGAGTCAAATGAGCTGACTCTTTTTTTCCATATTTTTGATAATCTTACTTTTGTGAAATATAGTCTTAGTAATAAAAAATAGTCAATGTCCAAAAGAGATTAACTGTCTCCAATGCCATTCCGTATTAGTGTCCTAGGATGATTGTAGTAAACTCCTATAGTTCAGGAGTCTCCGAAGAATAGTGATATGTTTTTTCACCATTCCGGGGGTTTTATGTCCATAACAAAGTGCCAGTAATGCCATTTTCCTACAAAAGTCTCCTAAAAAAATCAACTCACTTTTTTTGGGAGGGCTACTATTCAATCTACATTTTCTCAGACATGAGAAGGAGAGGCAGGTCCTGGGCTAGTCTCCACTCTTCTTCTTTTTGGGTCACACCCAGCAATGCAGAGGGGTTAGTCCTGGCTCTGCACTCAGGAATTACTCCTGGCGGTACTCAGAGGACCATATGGGATGCTGGGAATTGAACCCAGGTTGGCCGTGTGCAAGGCAAACGCACTACCCACTGTGCTATCACTCCAACCCCTGGTCTCCACTTTTTTAAAGAACCATATGTAACACAAAATATGGACATATCAATAGCACACACAACACTTAATAAAGAATACATAAGAATCCTTGTAACGAAACACCTACTAGCAGCATCATAGCCCAAGCTGTTAAAACTACCATGAGACTGAGTCAGCAAGATAGTATGGTGGATTCAGGCACTTCCTTTGCATGTGACCCACTAGGGTTTGACCCCAGACATGGCAGACAGTGCCGCCAGCACCTCCAGGATTGATCCCTGAACAGAGCAAACCCTCCATAGCACTGGGCTGTGAACTCCACACAAAAATAAATAAAATGTGTAAGTAACACAAACAAGGCTGCAAAGTAATGCTTCTTTTCCTTTATTGTTCTCTGCTCTTGACGCAAAAGCATCTATATGGATACTCAGAATATGTGGGGCCAGAGTGATTATTGCTGCAGGAACACTACAAGATGTGGAAATATATAAGAGCGAGAAGAGCGAGACAGAATGCATTGTTGGCTAAATGTGTTCTCTAAAATATTGTTCTGGGGGGGCAGAGCAACAGCACAGTGGGTAGGGCACTTTCTCTGCACACTGAAGACCTGGGTTTGTTTTTTTGTTTTTTTTGCTTTTTGGGTCACACCCGGCCATGCACAGGGATGATTCCTGGTTCTGTACCCAGGAATTACTCTGGCGGTGCTCAGGGAACCATATGGGATGCTGGGAATCGAACCCGGGTCAGCCGAGTGCATGGAAAAGGCCCTACCCGCTGTGCTATCACTCCAGCCCCTGAGGACGTGGCTTTGATCCTTGGCGTCCTATATAGTCCTGAGAGCTCTACCAGTAATGATCCCTAAACACAGAGTCAGGAGTCAACCCTGGGCACCATTAGGTGTGACCCCAAAATAAATAAATTAATAAACAAATAAACAAAATACTGTGCTAAGAAGACACAGAGATAATACAGAGGTTAAGGCGCTTGCTTTGCATGCTACATATAGTGTTGAATGCAAGACAATGCAGTGTACAGTATACATAGCGCACTGCATACAAGGTACAATACAGAATTGACAATAGTTCAAATTCCAGAACTGCGGGGTTGGAGCGATAGCACAGCGGGTAGTGCATTTGCCTTGCACTCGCCAACCCAGGTTCGATTCCCAGCATGCCATATGGTCCCCTGAGCACCGCCAGGAGTAATTCCTGAATGCAGAGCCAGGAGTAACCCCCGTGCATTACTGGGTATGACCCAAAAAGAAAAAAAAAAGAAATCCAGAACTGCATGTGGAACCTTCAGGCACCATCAGGTGTGGGCCCTTAGGATAAAGCCAGGTGTGCACCCTCCAAGTAAATGTACGGATACATAAATGAATGAGATACTGTGTTTAAAAGATTGTTACATAACTATTTTCCTAACAGTGTTGAGAGTCCATTTACTTATTCTCTTTGTGTTATAATTTATGGGTTTATTTTGTGATCCAAATGTGTGTGAATTAGTGCCATATTTATCACACTTTGAATATGGCAACTGAATAAAATCTTATAATATAAAAGTATTGCGATTAGTCTCCAATTTGCAAACACATTTACATTCTTCTGTCTTTCTCTGTCAAAACCTGGCATTTATTAAGCAGTGTGCTCTCTACTTGGTCAACTAAGTTAACACTGAATACAAAATTTGTGAATAGTTTTTAAAATATTTAAATAACTTACTAATGATTCATATATTGCATTACTTAAGTAATTCCTCTTGAGATACTTTATCTTTACCAGTTGTAATTAGAAGTCAACAATTTAATTATAGTAAATGATATAGTATATTTTAGAAAAAAGCTACACAATCAGTACATTTTTGTATTCTGTTTAATTTTTTACATTTCAGAAAATTATTCAAATTGTACTTTATTTTTCTTTGTTTTCTATTGCATTGAATTTTGCTGTCCAAAAATATACTCAGGCATTTGCTGTAAGGTAACTGAACACGTCTCGTGAATTTTGTAGGTTCAAAAGATGAAAGGTTCTGGAAATATGATCATTTCCCTGGATTTAGTTTTTGACTAATTTTCTTAAAATCATCAACAAAACTTTCTATGACAATAACCCAGCTCATAGACATAATGTGGCCTATTTCCAAAAATCTGTTTTCTCTGTATTTGATAGAAGACATAGTTCTCTCCATTTTATTAAGTTTTAGCAATGGTTCATTTTTTTAAGTCATATGAATTAGTCTTCAAGGTAATAAACATGAGTCACTCTTTATTATTGTTAATCTATTTTTATGTATCTGCATAATATGTACTTGATGAACTTTAATAAAATCTGAAGTCGAGGTCCCCTGGAGGCCATTTTCAGACTGATTTTCCTGCAAATTTCAGTGAGTGAAATTCAGTTAGCTCAGCATCCAGAACTCCCCTTTAAAATAGATGGGCTAATGAGAAGCGTGTCTGTGCTGGCCTGGTATAATGGTCTGGCCTCAAATACTATTCTTAAAACAAACTGCACGGCATCCGAGGGCTAAGTGCCAATGATTTGATGGTGTAACATAACTTAATTGAATATACTTTCAGCTTGGAAAAGGTAAATAGGAAGCAAGACAGCAAGAATAAGCATGTCTGCAAGTATGCCATCTAACTCTCTTTCTGGAAGCGGTCCAGGAGATTACAGGTTTAGACAAAATCAGATGATTCAGTCAGTTTTCTTTTCTGAAGAAATGTTCTACCTCAAGTAATCAGTAAGTGATTGAACTATGTAGGTATGAGTTCTATTTAGAACATACACTTGAGAGACCTAGAGTTTTGGGAGCATAGACATTTGTCCAATAAATGCACAGTAAATGCTTTTTTTGGTAAGAATAGCACCAAGGGGGCTAGAGAGAGATACTACAGCTGGTATCGAGCTTGCCTTGCATGTGGTCGACCCAGAATTGTTCCCAAGAACCCCAGATGGTCCACTGAGCTCGCTAAGAGTGATTCTGAGCACAGAGCTAGGAATAACCCCTGAGTACCACTGGTGTGGCCCCCCACAAATTATAGCCCCCATGATTTTTCTCTTTTCACCAAATAGTTTATATAATTTTTCTTTAATTGACAAATTTTCCCATAGTAATTGCACTTTATTATGTATATTTCTACCCTCTCCCCATTTGTTGTAAATCACTGTAGACTAGAAATCCCTTTCCTAATATTTTAAGTTTGTAATCATAATGTGCTATATATTTTAATTTTTTGACTTTGTTTTTTGTGCCTCACTTGGCAGTGAACACCTTACTCCTATCTGTACTCAATGATCACTTAGGATGGTGCTGGAGGTACTCGAAGGCCTATCTAGGGTGCTGGGTATTAAACCTGGGTATGCCACATGCTAACAAGAGTTTCCTGCTCTCATGGGAGAGTCTGGCAAACTCCCCGTGGCATATTCATATGCCAAAACTAGTAACAATGATGGGTCTCATTCCCCTGACCTTGAAAAAGCCTCCAATGCGGCACCATTGGATAGGACGAGTAAAGAGAGGCTGCTAAAATCTCAGGGCTAGGACGAATAAAGACGTTACTGAGACCACTTGAGAAATTTGATGATCAACAGGATGATGATGATGATGATGATGATGATGATGATGATGATGATGATGATGATGATGATGATGATGCCACATACAAGGCAAGTGTCCTCCCCTCTAAACTATCTCTCTGGCTCCTGTGATACACTATTTTTAAATGCTAAATAAATTTTAAATCCTAAAACTCATAATAAAAAGGTATTCAGGGAGTTAATTTTCCACATTATGTATTCTCAGGTGATAAGATATATATACCAGAGATAATAATGCCACATGGAGACCAGAGCAATGGGAGAGCAGGTAGGATGTTTGTCTTGCATACAGCTGACCTGGGTTCTATCCTTGACATTTCAGTGTATTTCTCAAGCCCTGTTTGGAGTGATCCCTGAATGCAGAGCCAGAAATAAGCCCTGAGAATATCTGGATACCACACAATTTTCAAGTAAAGCAGGCAAGAGCTGTGAGCCTTAAAAATTATTTTTGTGTGTGTGCATAAGTCAGTTTCTAATGCCATATATTTCTCTCATAGGTGGCATTCACTATGGCAAGATATATTTTTCTAGCATCTGTAAAGTGGAAATTGACATTTAAGGATCAGTTCTCTATTATTTGCTTTCCACCCCACCCATAAACCCCAATGTACCCCCGGCCCAAGTTCCTAAAATCACTTGCCAGTTTTCAAAAACGTAATGTCAATAAGCACTTAGTCTTTAGAATGCTTTGAAATTAAGCGATTAAAAGTCTTCTTTCTAAATTACTTACGTTCTTCACAATTACTAAATATAATTACCACGGATTTAAGAAATACATTTATATATTCAGACTTCAGTTAAAATTGTGTGAATTTTTATGCATATTAGTTAAAAATAAATAAAACCCTTCTCATATTCCAATAAGCATATAGTACTTTCTACCTTATAGTTTGCTGCAGGTTGACTTTAGGTTGACCTTGCGACCACTCACTACTTTTGGACTAGCCAGAGAGTCTCTTGCCCGAACGCCTGGCTGTTTTCCCTGGGGCCCCTCAGAGGGGATGGGCTCCAGCTTCCCTCCCCACCCCGAGCAGAGCTCCCGGCGGCCGAAGACCACCGGAACCTAGCTACAGCCATGCTGGAGGCCCCTCTCCACATGTTCAGACAGGCCTCACACATGAAGGTACCGGCAGAGGAACCCAGGTATGTGTAATCCCATCAACAGCCAACATCCAGAGAGAGACTTAAAAGCAAGCTCTCAGAAGCAATATCTTTAGCCTACTTCTCCCTCTGGGAGAAACTGGCAATCTTCTGAGAGTTTCCTGCCCACATGGGACAGCCTTGCAAGCTTCCCATGGTGTATTCATATGCAAAATCCAGTAACAAGCTGGATCTCATTCCCCTGACCCTGAAGAGCCCCCAGTGTGACATCATTGGGAGGGCGGCTGAGTCGAGATAGACTTCTAAGATCTCAGGGAAAGGACGAAATGAGATGTTACTGAGCCCACCCGAGTAATCAGTGATTAACGGGATTTTGTGATTATGACTTTCTACCTTGGTTTAAAAGTTCTCGCTAAAGCCCAATATATAGTACCCATTTATATCTACTTGAATTTTGGCAATCCTTAATCAAAATGATATGCTCTTGGTGATTACTCCTCAAGGCTAAGATAATTTTCTTAGGATAATGACAGTGTATTTCAGTTTCAATATTTTGAAAGAATTTCTTTATTTACCAAAAAACTGCAATTCCTCTTGCTTTAGCATAAGCTATTGTTTTTCCATTTAAAATTCCTGAACAATAACAAAAATTCAATGCAGCTTTTCCTCATGTGTGCATAATATTTTGGATCATCAATTCTTACAGAGTTTGAACTTTCAGCTATAACGCTCCCATTGTTGTACCAGAAAAATCTTCATTTACTATTGTAAGTGCATGTGCGGAGGAATAAAAGGAATCGTTATATTAAATAGAGATGAAAAATATGTTAATTGTGCTTGAGAAACCTGAGTTATACAACATTGTTCTATGCCTGGGATGGGCATTTCTATTCTCAGAAACAGAGAATTCTTGCAAATCATGGTGTCATCTAGTAAGTTGTATCTGAAAATTAGCAATTTAGACAGATTTTAAAAATAGGAAGAGTGAACCAAGAGATATAGCTCAAAGGGATGAATCTCACGATTTGAATGCAGGAGGCATTCTCCTGCATTCCCCAAGATGTTTCCCTGTACAACTTGGTCCCCTGAGCACCAAGCCAGGAATAGTCCCTGAGTGTCACAGAGATGTGCACAAAAAAAAAAAAAAATAGATACAGGCAGAAAACAAAAATAAATGCATAAGACAAATTGCTATTGCATTTAACAGAAATTTTCTAAACTACAAACGCAACTGTATGAGTAATTAATTTTTTTAACATAATACAAACAAAAAAAACTCTGAATGCAAACAAGAGATCTTTGGGATAAGGGTGAGGGGAGATCATTATTGGAAACTTGTGGCAACCCAAAAGATCTAAACTTGTTTGATGCCAGGATATATCTTCCTTTCCACTCTTTTTGCTAGTCATCATCGTATCTTTAAAGCCTTGGAAAAAAATTGCATCCATAAAATGTTATTTATCATCTACAAAGGATAGAACATCCCGCAATTATTTACTTTTACTGATTTGGGAACATAGATTAGATTCTCTAAATTTGAATAATTTCACCTCTTAACAGAGTGAAACAATATCTTCTAGAACTGCCTCAAAGATTAAATGGAATAATACCTATAAGTGCTTGGCAAGTAATAGGAGTTCAATAAATGAGCTAATCTTTTCTTAGCACAGCACTTTTGGCATCATAAAATTCTCTAAAATATCGATGGAATGTGTGACCAAATAAAAGTATATTGAAGAATATATGTTTTAAAGAATTCAAAAATCAAGTCTTTATTAAACAACCAATCTGAAAGGGCTCTCTATACTCCAGTAAAAATTTTGAACAATAAAATTGTGATATTAGACCATTTTACATAAGAATATAAAATAAACAGAAATGAATCTATGCCAATACAAAGTATGATTATTTAGGCAAAAGGTGGGAGCGAGAATAAGTTTCTTATGAAAGAATTCCAAATAACTGTCACTGTTATCCTGTTGCTCATCGATTTGTTTGAGCGGACACCAGTAATGTCTTTCATTGTGAGACTTATTGTTACTGTTTTTGGCATATCCAAATAACGCATATCAATCATTTCCCCACTCAATCCACCTTTCAGCTTGAGTACAGACTTTAATTAGGATCTAAGAGACCCTCTCTCAAATAATATTGTGAGAAAGATGCCGAATGTTAATTTTATAACAGGTAAACCTAAAATATATCTTAAAATTGATACCAAAGTTAGTCTCACAAGCAATAATTCACATTAATATCACATATCCTCTAATATAATAGAATGAGAAGAATTTGTCACATCTATGCTTTTCATCACAAAAACATATAACCCCAGTATGACCAGGATGAAAATGTGAGGGACATTTTTAAAAACATCTGACTAGTACTGTCCAAAATGGTCAAGGTCATAAAAACAAGGAGGGCTGAAAAACTGTCACTAATGGGAAAAGGCTGAGAAGATATGACAAGTAGATGCAGTGTGTTCCCCTGGGCTAAATGCTGCCACACGAAAGAATAAAATGGAAAAAAAATAAATGAAAAACCAGATAAAGTCTGTAGATCCGTGGGCAGCAATGCATTATGTTTAAAAATTACATACAAATGTCAATTTCTTAATTCTGACTAGTGTGTTTCAGTTCTCCGAAAAGTCAATATTGAAGAAACTGAATAAAGCATATCAGAATTCAGTGTTATCTCTGCAAATTTTTGGTAGATCTACAATTATTCCCAAACTAAATTTCTATTTTAAGGAAGAAGAAACCTCTATCCATGTCATCGCTCTTTATTATTGAATCTCAAAGCCAAAGAAAATTCACACAAGAAACAGAAATTTCGCCTCTTCCTCTGGTTCATCTGTAATGTTGCAATACAGCACTTAGTGAAGTTGTGATACTTAACTCAAAAAGCAACATAATAAAGCTCTTTGAAATCCCAAGATGAAAGGAAATTATATAAGTATGTAAATAAAGTCTCAGTTTGGCCATTCAAAATTGTGCCTGGATACATGAGGTCTAAATAAAAGATGATTTTTCTAAATCATTTTCTCTAATCAAATCCATTCTGTTTATATCTATTCATGCACAATGCAGAAATGACTAATGGAAAACTGAGAAACCCAATCAATTTAATTACTTAGCATCATGTATCATTCAGTTCCAAACTCCCCAAAATAATTTTGCTAGCAGATTTCACCTGGTTTTATTAATTTTGATATTTAACTAATAAAAATTTATTTTACATGCAGAAATAGATATTTGGCTATGTGGATACTGACAGACAAAATGTTTGATATATTATATTTGAAACACATCATATATTGGTGGTCTACGTTTACAAAAATGTTGTAATTTAGTCATTCCAAGTAAATATGAGAGTTTTCTATTTTTAAGTTTCCCAGTTCCTCAGTTTTAAATGCAACAATGGGTAATATATTTTACAGGGGTATTTCTCCACTCTTGATGGATTCTAAAGACCCTATAAGATACCTATCTAACAGACTTTGCCTCAGCCTTCACATTCCACATCTAGTTTGAATTTCTGGATTTAATTGATGAATAATTGGAATACATTGGGAAAGTACAGTCTGTAACTACATTTATGTCAAAAGTATATTTAATTTTGTCTCTGCAAACTGATGGTCAATCTGATGAACAAGTTTTGATTCAATTGTTGACCAATCTGCCCAGCTTTTATTGTTGGTTTTACCAGAACTATGATCTCACCAATATAAAATAGAACATAATTAGGAAGTCTTTTCTTGCTTTCAGAATACTTATTTATAAGTCAGTTGACATACCATGGAAAGCATGAGCTTTGCAGTTAAACAGATATTCCTGATGATTTTATTAACTAGCTGTGGCACATTGTCAAAGCTACTTAGCCATTCTAATAGTCACTTAATTCTTCTTTAAAAGTATGATAAAACCCACCTAGTTTACATAGATATTGTGAAGATGGGCTAGATTTAAATATTCAAAAGTAGTTAGAATGGTGCCTGCCTCATTATAAGATGGTAATTATATTCCAAGTAGCTAAGGAAAAAAAAAACAAAGAAAAGAAACAATACAGTCACACTGTACTGGTGTCTACTAGAGCAAATAGATGAGCAATGGGATGACAGTGATACAGTGGTAGTAACACTCTGTAACTGAAATATGTCTCTCTCAACTAACAACATAAATTGGAAGAAAATATATCACTGCAAAATTCCTAATGTCAAATACCCAGTGCAACATTGGATGCTTCTTAAGTTAGGAGTGAAATATGTATATAATATGTATATGTAAATAAGCAATTTAAATATCCTGATTATGGTGCTTTTAAAAAAAATGTAATTAGTAACAAAAGCTTAAAGAACATGTCACTGTCACCCCATTGCTCATCGATTTGTTCGAGGTGGCACCAGTAATGTCTCTCATTGAAAGACTTATTATTACTGTTTTTGGCATATCCAATAGACACGGGTAGCTTGCCAGGCTCTCGGAGAGGGGTGGAGGAATTGAACTCGGGTCAGCCTCAGGAAAGGCGAATGCCCAACCACTTTGTTATCGCTCCAGCCCTAAAGAACATGAAAAATTTTTTTTCTTTTAGTTTTGGGGACCCGCCCGGCTCTCTGCAGAGTTTACTCCTGGCTCTGCACTCCTGTTCAAACTGCCAGGGGTCACTCCTGGCAGACTCGGGGACCATATTAGGTGCGAGGGATGGGAATGAGATAGGTCATATGCAAGGCAAGCACCCTACTGGTTGTACTTTTGCTCTAGTCCCAAGAAGGTGAATTTTTTCTGGTGATATTTTGTTTATTCATCTAACAAATGTCCTTTTCCAGAAAGTATGATAGATGTTGGGAGAAGAGGTGGAAGGTGAAGTTGGGGGGGAGGTGGGAGAAAACAGATGAAGTCTTCCTGCATGGAGTCGAGTCAGGAAACCATTAGGAACAAATTTATGATGTGAGTCTGAGCGAAGACCTTGAAGATGCTATGAGTTAGAATGAAGGACAAGGATTTCTTCAGGTGATGAAAAAGGAAGAAAGGCAGCATATCCAGAACCAACTTATGCAGGCAGTATATGTGAGGATGATTTACTGGTGGACAGGAGCGATAGCACAGCGGGTAGGGCGTTTGCCTTGCACGCGGCCGACCCAAGTTTGATTCTTCCATCCCTCTTGGAGAGCCCGGAAAGCTACCGAGAGTATCCTGCTCGCATGGCAGAGCCTGGCAAACTCCCCGTGGCGTATTCAATATGCCAAAAACAGTAACAACAAGTCTCACAGTGGAGACGTTACTGGTGCCCACTTAAGCAAATCCATGAACAACGGGATGATAGTGCTACAGTTCTACAGATCTTCTGGTAAAACATCGAGTGAGTTATGGCCGGTGAAAAACAGGAGAGGATTGTTCCGGCTTCCTGAGATATCAGGGGCCCAGAGGAGAAGAAATGAAATGGTGAGGAAGAGATGGTTTTATTCCCCCCATGGGATCTAAACCTAGGAGTTGAGTGAGTACAAACAGTTGTTAGCTTCCTTTTGAGGCTAGCATTTGCCACTGAGAAAAGACTACAAAGGTTGTTGATCCTAGAACAATATAGATAATTTGTTTTGAAAAATACAAAGATAAACTCAGCTTGTCTGGACAGCCACAATGTGAGCAATAAGGCTGCACTCAAGACCAGGAGCTTTAGGCGGGATCCTTTAAAGGCAACAACCTGAAAAAATTGTTTTTCTTTTTTTTCTTTACGTGACAAATGCTTCAAACCTGTGTGAGTAATCCTGGACTTTTCAATAAGCCCTATTGATATAAAGAATGAGTCACTCTTGCCTAATAAGTGAAAGAATGAAGTTTTAGAAATGCACAGGCTGATCCCCCAACGCGAATGGTTTTATTTCACAACTTAAAGTTTAACATTAAACAAATATAACTCAAGTCACAATGCAATGATGATTGATGTTTTTCATCAACATCCAATTATCATTCCATCAAGCACTTGTGTCTGGGCCAAATAAAACATAGAGTACCCATCTAGAAAGGGTTAGTCTCTCTACCTTTTCAAAATAACTTTCAGGCTCCAACTACCTCTACTCACCACATTTCTGACTTGTCAGATCATGCCACTGCGGGAGGTTGGGGGGGGGGGGGAACCTCCACACGTGAATCTGAGTGCTGTGTTATCACCTGTGCTTTCCAAAGAATATTAATTGCTTTTACTATTTGAAGTTAAAAAGAAAACACCTTTCATTTCTTTGACTTGTTCCATTAGGGCAATCTGCATCTTGAGGACTGCTTTGTCTTTTGTTAGCGCTGAAGGCAGCCACTTAGAGGCTGAGCATGAAGTCAGGCTGTGGTGTGAGGTCTTGTAGGGAGGTGAGAGCAACTGAAAGGATTTCAGGAAAAACAAAAAACAAAATAAAAACATCCCTTTGACAGGGCTTCAAAGGAAGCCATCACATTCAGGATCGGAGCTTAGAGAAAACACAATCACCTCCCATTTTGTTCAGGGCTAAGCCAGCGGGTTCAAAAGTGGAGTGATGGATGGCTTGGGAGACTGAGGTAGTGAAAACACCTCCCCCTTCCCAGGGAGGCCTTTTGTCCCCAATCACTTCGCTAGCAGCTCTCTCAAAGAAGAGGAAGCGTTCTCACCACTTCTGAAAGGACTGTCGTCTGGGGAGGTTAGCAGCAGCTGCTTTAACCGTCAGCAGTTCCTTGCAGGGGGAGACAAAGAATGAGCCTTCCCCGTCTACCAGGGCTGGGAGGGCTGAGCATTGAAATGTAATTAATTGCTCAAATTGGACTTTGGCCAGAAGCCTCTGGCTAACAACGTACATACAACTTGCAAAGTGGGGGAAAAGAAAACTTTAATGAACTTAGGAAGAGGAGACCTAAAAATTCTATCAGAAACAGACAGAACCACATATCCCACGGTGGTTTCTTTCAGCGGGGGGGAGTGGCTGGGTTGGAAGGAAGGAAGTCTCCAGAATCCTGGATAGCCATAGTCTGAGGAACACCGTGAGATGACTTTGCCCCCCTTCTCAAAACTTGCCTCCATTTAAAATGATAACGAGGAAGCAGATCTCGCTTGAATGTATTAAACCTCAACTCTGTAGATATTTAGAAATTCCTGTTAAGGACGGGACTTCTCAATTGGTTGATTTAGCCCAAAACTTAATCTGGAAGGATGTCAGAGAGACACTCAGACAAGCCTTTGGAACCCTAGCCCCCCTGCCAAGTTCTTCTCCCCTATCATTAGATTCCCACTGTATGCACAGTGCATAAGAGTATCAGGATAGGGCTGGAGCAATAGCACAGCAGGTAGGGCGTTTGTCTTGCACGTGGCCGACCCGGGTTTGATTCCCAGCATCCCATATGGTCCTCTGAGCACCGGCAGGAGTAATTCCTGAGTGCAGAGCCAGGAATAACCCCTGTGCATCGCCAGGTGTGACCCAAAACACAAAAAAAATAAAAAAATAAAAAAAGAGTATCAGGAAAGGGGGCATAACCCCAAGGAAATTCAAAGTTAACTCAAGGTAGGCCTCATTTGTGAGTCAAGTAGGTGCTCAGGGCTGTAGGCCACCATCAAGAGTATCACAGATCGGGGCTGGAGTCATAACACAGCGGGTAGGGCGTTTGCCTTGCACGCGGCCGACCCAGGTTCAAATCCCAGCATCCCATATGGCCCCCTGAGCACCGCCAGGGGTAATTCCTGAGTGCATGAGCCAGGAATGACCCCTGTGCATTGCCAGGTGTGACCCAAAAAGCAAAAAAAAAAAAAAAAAAAAGAGTATCACAGATCAAAGACATTAAAAGACATATGGGTAACAGGGCTGAAGGGGCAGGAAAACAAAACAAACAGGAAAAAGACAACAAGAACAACAACAAAAAAACCACTCTTTGATATAAACTTCAGAGCACTGAGGAACCACTAGAGTGAGCACGGCCCATTCTAAAGAAGCAGGCTCAGAGGAGACAGTCCAGTGCTCCAGAGGACAGCACACAAAGACCAGAGATGATGGTAATTATGTGAGCAAAACATAATATCTGCCAAGCGAATAATGATTCCCAGTGAGTGGATACTTCCAAGGACCGAGGATCAGGGGGCAGGGACCCAGGATAGGCAAGGAACCCGGACGTCACCAGTTACTCTTGATAAACACATGTTAGTATTTCGTATCTCATAGACATTGTGCTTGATTTGAAAGTACAGATGATCACCGCCACTGCCACTGGGAATTTATTTCACAGGCGTGAGCTAATCAAGAATCTGACTCCATTAGCCAGATTTTAGTTCTACTTGACCCAAGAAGCAGTGGTTGGATTTTAGATGAGGGTCACCACTCTAGACACAGTTACTAGGAAACATAAAAGTCAGAATCTACTAAGTGGTTATTTTTCAAAAGACTTCACAGGGGCCTGGAAGATGGATCAATGGCTTAAAATGCTTTTCTAGAAAGTGAAGAGTTCAAAAATTCTGATGCCCTATGTGTGTGCACCAAAGCACTGATCTGGGATACTCAGAGAAAAGAAAAGAAAAGAAAAAAGAAAAGAAAAGAAAAGAAAAGAAAAGAAAAGAAAAGAAAAGAAAAGAAAAGAAAAGAAAAGAAAAGAAAAGAAAAGAAAAGAAAAGAAAAGAAAAGAAAAGAAAAAAGAACACATCAATTAATATAAAACAGGATTCAGGGCTAGGGAGATGGTATAGTGATTTGGGCAGATGTCTTTTTTAAAAATTGTATCATCATGAAATACACAGTTACAAATTTGTTCATGATTGGGTTTTAGTCATATAATGTTCCAACACCTGTTCCTTCACTCCTGTATTTATCCCACTATCAATGTTCCCTAGGATTACTTGGGTCACCCCACTGGTGCTTGAGAGATCTCTAGGTCTGCCTCTGGCAGTGTCTGTAAAACTCTGAGGTGTCAAGGACCAAAAGGAGGTTGGCCACATAAATTTCTGATGGCATCCTAGACACCTCAGTGCCTAAACAGCACGCATACTGGTTGAAAATTGCTGTTACCCACCCCCCCAACACACACACACCCCAGGCCTTCTGAACACCCACTTGGAAGATCAAAAATTATATAAATAAATCGTTTTAAGAAGCAAAAAATAAGGAGGGCCTGGAGTGACAGCACAGTGGGGAGGGCATTTGTCTTGCATGCGGCCAACCCGGGTTTGATTCCCAGCATCCCATATGGTCCCCTGAGCACCGCCAGGGGGTAATTCCTGAGTGCAGAGCAAGGAGTGACCCCTTTGCATGGCCGGGTATAATCCAAAAAGCTGTAGCACTGGAAATACTGTAGCACTGATCCCATTGTTCATTGATTTGCTCAAGTGGGCACCAGTAACATCTCCATGTGATACACATATCGGATACACCACAGCTAGCTTGCCAGGCTCTGCCATGCAGGCGGGATACTCTCAGTAGCTTGCCGGGCTCTTTGATAGGGGCAGAGGAATCAAACCTGGTGAGCTGCATGCAAAGCCAATGCCCTACCCACTGTGCTATCACTCCAGTCCAAAAAGCAAAAAAAAAAAAAAAAGAGTAAAAAAGGTACAACAGAGTTATCAAAAACCAACTGTGTTAGTAGTGAACAAGCAAGAAGGGAATAAGGGGGTTGTCATTGGACCAACATCAATGCTTCTATCTCCGTGTAAAGCAAATCTACTTTGTCCTGGTTGAGAAATCAGTTGTATCTTATAGGAATTAATATCTGGGGCCAGAGGATAGCTCAAAGGGGTTGATCTTATGCTTTGCATGTGTAAGGCCTTGGGTCAATCCCTGGCACTGAAAAGATCTCAGCTCTACCGGGTGTGTTTCTGCTGGCCTCCAGGCCCTGCTGGCCTGAGAAACACAAAACCACTGGTCTGAGCATCAAATCATCAGGCTCACTCTGCCAGTTGAGTATTTCTGGGAGTAACCTCTACTCCTAAATTACAGCTGGGAAGTCTTTATGAAAAATCAGTGTCACTGTCACTGTCATCCTGTTGCTCATCGATTTGCTCTAGTGGGCACCAGTAACGTTTCCATTGTGAGTCTTGTTGTTACTGGTTTTGGCATATTGAATATGCCACGGGGAGCTTGCCAGGTTCTGCCATGCGGGCTAAATACTCTTGGTAGCTTGTCGGGCTCTCTGAGAGGGGCAGAGGAGTCTAACCTGGGTCGGATGCGTGCAAGGCAAGTACCCTACCCTCTATGCTATGTATATATAAAGTTAACATCATGGCTGATATATATATATATATATATATACACACACACACATATATATATAAAGTATATATAATTTATATATACTTTAAACTCTATCTATTAGACATCCATTTAGTCCTAGGCACTGAATTCAGTCTCTTTAGATGTCAAATGAGCATAATAAATAAAGGAATTTGTAATCAGAGAAGACAGTAAAGATACTAGCTATGATGAAACAATATAATAAATCCTAAACTGCCTTTTATCTTTCTATCTGCATCCTATTGGGATATCAGTTTAATGGATCCATGGGGGAATTAGGGCCTCAAGGCTCGAGTTCAGACTAGGTTAGGAAATTATACTATAGTAAGATTAGAGCAATAGGGTCTACTTCAGAATAAAATTGAGATTAAATACTTCAAGTGACAACACTGTAGCACTATTATCCCATTGTTCATCGATTTGCTTGAGCGGGCACCAGTAACGTATCCATTGTGAGACTTATTGTTACTGTTTTTGGCCTATCGAATATGCCACAGGGAGTTTGCCAGGCTCTGAAGTGCGGGTGGGATACTCTCGGTAGCTAGCTGAGCTCTCCAAGAGGGACGGACAAATTGAACCTGGGTTGGCCACATGCAAAACAAATGCCCTACCCGCTGTGCTACTATGATATACAGGCTAAATGAGATAAAATTACAAGTTCAAAGTCTGAAATACAGGTAGATCTAGAATAAACTGATTGGGGATAATAGAAAAGAATTCATGTAAAGTAATAACATAAATAAGATAGCTCAAAAAATGTAACTGAAAGGCTGGAGCCATAGCACAGAGGGTAGGGCCTTTGCCTTATATGCAGCTGACCCGGGTTCGATTCCCAGCATCCCATATGGTCTCCAGAGCACAACCAGGAGTAATTCCTGAGTGCAGAGTCAGGAGTAACCCCTGTGCATTGCCGGGTGTGACCCAAAAAACAAACAAACAAAAAATGAAAGTAGGGCTATGGAAATAGCTATTTAGTAGAATATGTTCCTTGCAGGTGCAAGGACCAAAGTGTGATCTTGACACCACATGGTCCCTTGAACACTGCTATAGAGAGTGTCCCTGGATCTCTGAGATAATCACCACAGGGTGTAACCTGAATCAATAATGAAGAGAGTGAAAACATATCTTACTGTTGTCCAACTTACCAGAGAGAGGAAGGCTAAGCAAATTTTAAGAAGTCTACCCACTCTATAATGAAAATAAATGCATATAGTCCTGAGAGCGGAGGGGATCAAGAAATGGCTCATCCATCATGTGGGAGTGAAGGAGAATGGATTTGCAGATGTCATGGTGATTTGATTCTTTAAGAACGAGTAGGAGCTAACCAGCTAGGGGAAGAGATCCTTCCAGAGAGAGACATCCTCTGCTGCCAAAATGTGTGGCCACTCCCAGGGCCCTGTTCCACTTGTCAGAAACAGCTATAGGAGATGAGGCTCAACAGGAAGACAGGAGTCCGGTTCATATTGTTTTCATTTTCAACTCTTTAATAGAGTAGATACAGGGGAGAAAAGTTTCTGTTTACCTTCTCTGGAGAGCCGATCTATAAATCATGAAGTCCTAGACTCAGGGATATTCTAGAAACTACCCCATAAAAATTATTCTAATGACTCCTTCAAAAATTCATTACTATTTAGCCTACCATAAGACAACCGGAATTATCTGTGGCTTGTTACAGTTCAATTTCTCCTTTCTTTCTAAGAAAAGCACTCAATCTGTTTTTGTTCACTTAAAAATGAACACAGTCATTTTCATGCCTCGTGATGAAATTACAGCTCTTTATATGATCCTAGTACTTAATCACTGTTAAATATAAATTTAACTGTTAAGGGTTTAAGTTGCACCACTTTTATTTTCAGGTCATCAACCTCTCCCATATTTATTTTCTTAAATTTCCTGACTTAGAAATCACATGAGATAGATTCAGTCATTAGCCACAAATTAAAGCTTTGTCTCCAAATACTTTGTAGTATCCTTTGTAAGCTAACATTGTGACTGACTATGGGATTAATCCTTGAATTCCACAATCTAACTTCAGAAGGCATTTGATTGTTGTCTCCTTATTTTATCAATTATTTGGCTGCTTATTATGGTGATGATGTGTAAAATGCTATTCTTAAATGCAAAATTCCTTTCCTTGGATCTATCTCGGCCTAAATAACATTTGTTTCATCTTTTTTGGCACTTTCTTTTCAACATTACCAAATGCGCCTTCACATAAAATCACAAGTAGCTGGAATCCTTTTGGTGTTAACAGCAGCCAAGGTACAATCTGTGTTGTGCAGATTAGGAAACTGGGTGCACTTTCATCACATCTACTTATTGTTCAACTTAGTTTATAATCCTAATTCTGAATGAATCAATAGCAATCCTTTAGAGTCACAGAGCACCTTTCTTAGGAGAATACAAAGCGTTCTCTCATACCTTCTCTAATTCATTTTGCAACATCCCCATAGAGAAGGAAGGGTCAGGCGTTCAGACAGGAAACCAAAGCAGACGCTAAATGACTTTCCCTGGGACATATGGTTAGCCACAGACAGAGCCATAACAAGAATCTGAGTCCCTTGACATCAAGGTCAGTGTTGATGCCACCAGAGTGAAGGTTCCCCAAGGATAACCTGTAAAGTCATTGATCCCTTTCACAGGCTGGGAGCTAGGAAGTGAAAATCAGCTGCCATGCACAAAATGTTTCCACTCTTACCATTAATTTCCTACAGTGAACATCTGGATTTTGACAGTAGTAGTTAGGATGCTGGTGTGAGTACTCACATCTCTTAAGAATACAGTCAGTCCTTTTCCTGCGCCAGTCTTCTTGGATTTATTCTCTTTTCCTCCCTTCCTTCCTCCCTTTCTTCCTCCCTTCCTTTGTACCTCCCTTCCTTCCTTCCTTCCTTCCTCCCTCCCTCCCTCCCTCCCTCCCTCCCTCCCTCCCTCCTTCCCTCCCTCCCTTCCTTCCTTCCTTCCTTCCTTCCTTCCATCCTCCCTCCCTCCCTCCCTCCCTCCTTCCCTCCCTCCCTCCCTTTCTTCCTTCCTTCCTTCCTTCCTTCCTTCCTTCCTTCCTTCCTTCCTTCCTTCCTTCCTTCCTTCCTTCCTTCCTTCCTTCCTTCCTTCCTTCCTTTATTTCTCTGTCTCTGTCTCTGTCTCTGTCTCTCTCTGTCTCTCTCTCTTTCTCTTCCTGCCTACCTTCAAGGCCAGTACATCTGCAATCTAACAATTTAAGTAATGTCTACAGAACAGATACAGTTAATTTATTTTGACTGATTGAATGTTTAGTTCTTGTTCTCTGGTTTTACTTTGGTAATAATTTCCCAAATCAGATGACTTCATAGGGAATAGATAAAAGAGTTTAGAATTTAGGGTGAAAAAAAATCACTATTGCCCATCAATAGAACCACCCAGGCATTTAGTTCAGAGTTGAACCACATTTAGAGACCAACGTAATTTCATAAGTGTGCTACAAAAGTTCTAAAACAAAATGTAGAAATTGGTAAGCATAAAGTTCTGATTTTCTGCTCTAGGTATAGTCCATTCTGATGAAATATTTTGTAGTTGCATATAGAAGAATCCTGTGTCAAGACTTGAAATCACTAGCACCATAATTCTGATCCATCCCCTTCTCCAGATTTATACATCTGTAGTCCTAACCATTTCACAGCTCTTGGCTCAATCTAATTACTTGGTTGAAAATTTCACAGAAAGACTGCTTCTATACTTCAACTTCAATAGGTTCAGATCAACTCAACCTTTCCCTTCCAAAGTCTGACTGCCAAGTTGAGACTCAAAAGGGTTTCTTTCTTCTTTCTTTGAAAACTCCTTCTTGATTTCTGTAGTAGCTAACTTTTATTTGATAGACCTAGCTATTCTATGATTCAATTAAGCTCCTCAGAGTTCTAGCCTAGGCACTAGGAAATCAGAGTACCTCAGGAAATTGTCAAACTAGGAACTATAATTATACCAAAATGATCATTGTTACCAATACTGCATTGTGAGCCCTGGTATATCTCCCCTAAATAATTGTGCTATTCCTTTAAAATTTCCATTTTTTTCTGCCACATCTCTTTTCCTCTGAATCTACATTATGACCTGACAGCCACATTACTTTTGTTAAAATCCTCCCCTTCCCCCACCCAAAACCCTAATGGCAACTATCTATTAACACCTTCCTCTGCCAAGTCAATGCAATAGCCCACTTTATGGTTCTCTGCAATTTATGCAGGTTGTTGGGGTGTGTAAAGTGCATTCATTTATGCTCAGGGGCCAGGGTTCAAGACCATACCCCATCTCAGAGATGAGCTATTTACTTCTCCTGTATCTAGTTCTCCCACTTGTAAAATGAGAAGTCCAGATCCAGGTATTAAATATTTACATTTCTAAAGACTTCCCATTTTGAAGTTTTAATATGCTCCAGATAACTTTTACTACATAGGTCCTGTTCCTCTGTTGGAGTCTCCACCTCTAGAATATCCTTTTTCAATCGTAGCACTGTAACACTGTCTTCCCGTTGTTTATCGATTTGCTTGTGTGGGTACCAGTAACGCTTCCATTCATCTCTGTTGCATGCTAGTATAGTGCAATGGCATTTGCTCACTCCAGGAACATGAAAAGAAAGAAAGAAAGAAAGAAAGAAAGAAAGAAAGAAAGAAAGAAAGAAAGAAAGAAAGAAAGAAAGAAAGAAAGAAAGAAAGAAAGAAAGAAAGAAAGAAAGAAAGAAAGAGATAAAGAGAGAAAAAGCATTAAAATATTGATATCTAGCAATTATGAAGGAAAATTTGAAGAAATTTAATAAGGATTGAATACATAATAGTATTGGTTTGCTATGGACTTAAAGGCAAATACCCTCTGAAGCCATATTTACCAAAAAATTGTATCTATAACTGAGAAAATTTATGATTCATCAATTCTTCACAAGATACAGAAATGTACATAGTTTCAAATGAATTAACTGTCTCAGACATCAAGCTTTGAGTTGATGGCTGTGTCTTATTCTCATCCTAGACAGCAGAGGGGAAATTAATTTCCTCTGGAGAGAATTTTTACCTTTGTCTTCTGGAATAAATATTCTTAATAGAGATTTGTTCCAAAATATCATTAGCTAAAAATATTCTACAAATCATCTCCATCTCCCCATTACTGAAAGACTGTCAGAAAGAGAGAGAGGGTGCCTTAATTTTCTTGCATCTTTAGTCAAAGAGGCATAAGGAGAAAAAAAAAGCTGTAAAGGAGCAGCCTGACATTTTTGTTCTGGTCAGAACATATCTGAAATAAGGTGCTCAACTTTGAGTACATCTTTAACAAGAAGCAGCTGACAGAACAGCTGTTTCTGAAGATCAGAATATTTAGCCTGAAGTAGAGAAAACTGTATAAAACAACAAGGCCTGTCTTGAAATATTTGAAGGCTATTATGAGAAGGTGGATAGATTTGTGTAGCTCAACGATAGCAATATCTTCAAGATTATCTTAGGATAGATTTGTTTTCAATGAAAATAAACATAATCAAATTAAATGAACATGAAAGCAGTAAATTATGACATTCCCAGAGAATGTCATGGGCAAAGTATATAGGTATCAGGTATTGGAGGCCTGTGAAGGGAGCAGATAAAGAGAACAACTCTGCCCTTCAACTCCTCTTTCTCATTCTCTCTTTCTCTCTCTCACTCTCTCTCTTTCTCTTTCTCTGTCTTTCTGTCTTTATCGGTCTTTCTATGTCTTTCCCTCTCTCTCTCTTTCTCTCTCTCTCTCTCTCTCTCACACACACACACACACACACAAAATCCTTCATATCCATTTCATTTTGCACACTTGAAGCATCTAGTTCTCTCCACACCCTATTTTCTGCTTAAGTCATCAAATGCTAACAGTCTGCGGTCTATGACCCACCTCAAAAATTCAAAAACTTTGTTTCTAGTCCAAAATTTCTGAGCAGAAAAAAAAAAAAACACCTTCACTGGACCAGTTGTAGGTTAACCTTCTATCAGAAGTAATTAATAAAAATGAGAGTATACAGAACTATCCTCATTTGAACTGTGACAGAGGCAAATTCCCTAAAACTTGTAGATAGAAGTCAATGGGCATATAGAGTAGATACCTGTGTCTTTCCGCCTTCTGTTCATCTTATTCTCATCTGTCAATTTGATCTTTCTGAAAGACAGGTCCATTTATATCATATATCCACCTATTGTCAAACTTTTAATGATCAGACTATCAATAAAATGTTGCCAAGGACTCAGGCTTTACTTTGTGGTCCCAAAGTATCACTGTATCACTGTCATCCCGTTGCTTATTGATTTGTTCGAGGCAGGCAGCAGTAACGTCTCCATTGTGAGATTTGTTTTTGTTATTGTTTTTGTCATATCGAATACATCATGAGTAGCTTGCCAGGCTCTGCCGTGCAGGCGAGATATTCTCGGTAGCTTGCCGGGCTCTCCGAGAGGGAAGGAGGAATGGAACCCGGGTCAGCCGCGTGCAAGGCAAACTCCCTACCCGCTGTGAGATCGCTCCAGCCTGTGGTCCCAAAGTATGTTTCTATATCAACTTTTTACTATTCCCTCTCTTGCTTTCACCAAATAGAACTGCTGTATCCCTTCCTTTCTAATATTTGTGGTCACACAAGTAGAACAGCCCTAGTTTGTCCTATTGCTTAAGTATTAAAAGTATCATCTTTTTTTGTGCTTATATTTCCTGATACAGAAGTCAAAGGAATAGTTCCTCTTCCTAGAGGCCTATGGCCTTTTAACTTTAAATTCACAAGTCCGAATTTCTAACAGGAGAAAAACAAAGTATTTTTACATAAAACTTCTGTGATAAATAGTGCATCCTTCCTGCTACTATTGTAATTTATTTGCAGCTCTGCTTTGGGGTGGGGGGGTGCAGGAGGAGGGAGCATACCTGCAGAATTACTTAGGGAATACTCCTAGCTCTGTGCTCCCCGTACATTTTTAGGTGCTCAGGGGGCATGCTTAGTGGGGATGGAACCTGGTCTCTCGCGATGCCCTCCAGCCTATTGAGCTGTTTCTCTGGGCCCTGCTCCTCCTCTTGATTCTTCTTGACACTTCCGTATTTTCTCACAATTAAAACTTTTGGCTGACCCTTTGTTCACTGAGAGGAATGAGATTAATAATTAAATGATTATCTTACGTTGGTGAGGAGGCCAAGCCAAGGAATGTACCCAGCTAGTCATCTAGGTAGTTAGCATACCACAGAAATTTATCTGTGAGGCATGACTAAAACAAAAAGATAAGGATGAGTGGAATCAACTAAAAGTCACATTTCGACATCAATTCAGCGTCTAATGCAGAAAATTGAAAGCAAAATCTTTTGGTGCTGGTGGTGTGGACCTCAATGTACCCTTTTTCTTTCTTCTTCTTTTTTTTTTTTTGCTTTATGGGTGACACACCTGACAATACACAGGGGTTACTCCTGGCTCTGCACTCAGGAATCACCCCTGGTGGTGCTCAGAGGACCATATTGGAACCTAGGTCGGCCTCGTGCAAGGCAAACTACCTACCCGCTGTACTATTGCTCCAGCAACTCCTTCTCCATTTTTTTCCCTCCCTTTTAGCCATTACCAGCAGTGCTTATCCCTGGCTCTGTGCTCAGGAATCATTCCCGGAGGCAAGACTCAGGGGACCATTGTGGTACCGGGAATTGAACCTTGGTTGACTGTGTGCCAGACCAGCAAGCAATTCACCTGCCGGACTATCTCTCTGGCTCCTGTAAAGCACCCTTTAGCCTCAGACAATCACTGATGTACCCACTCACAAAGCAGAGATGGTTAAGCTGGGAAAAATGCTAATTCTACGTGCAGCCTTTGCTCTCTGCTACCTCAGACTCAGTTACTTTATATGCAAGCTGCTTCCAAGTGACTGATAATCAATTAATAATAGATCATGGGTTCTCAGGGTATTCGGGTATGAATCCAAACCCCCATCTTATCATTTCGATATCCAAGGTAAGTCAGTCATCCTCTAGAAGACTTGGTTTCTTCTTCCATGAAATAGGCAGTGACCACAGATCTGTAAAGAGTTTTGAGAACTATGGGGCTGGAGTGATAGTACAGCTGATAGGACGTTTTCCTTGCAAGTGGCTGACCCAGGTTTGATTCCCAGCATCCCATATGGTCCCCCGCACACTGCCAGGACAAATTTCTGAGTGCAAAGCCGGTAGTTAACCCCTGGACATTACCAGGTGTGACCCAAAAAGCAAAAAAAAAAAAAAAAGTTTTGAGGACTAAAATGAGTAAGATGAGCGCTCTGGCTTGCAGAGTTTAATTCTAAAATTATGTTTCCTCATTAATATTTCATGAAACAGGTATCCCTGAATGCCCATAAAATTATTTCCAGAGTTTCATGAAATTACAAACACACCAGCCACTGTGCAGTTGTAATAAATGATATGTTTTATCTGTATATGTATAATTATTTTTAAATTTATATGAGAATTAATCAAATAAATATTTTTAAGTATTTCAATACCATTAATTTTTATCATAATTATTTTGTTGATCAATAGTCCACTAACAGTATTAATTCCATGAAGTGACTAACCATGATATATATTTTTTTTAAATGTGAACTCATGCTTGGAAAACATTGCAGTTTGTGAATTCTTCAGGACTCTCTAGTTCTGAACAGACTCTTTCTAAAGAAAACTTGCAGTTAATTTGTCCAAATCTCTCTCTGTGACTGGCTATACTTGGTTCCACTCCAGATGACCTGGAATATTGAGCTCGAACTGGTGCTTTTACCCAGAAGTTCTAAGTGCTTAAAAATAAGCACTGGGACTATTTGCTCATGATTTATGAGAAACATGGTCAGGTACAGAACCTTTTAGAAGCACCAAATCAATTCCCAGATGTCAATGCAAATGTGCTGTCAATTATAATTTCGGTTGTAAAATCCAAGTCTTTGATCCATTAAGAGTTAATTTTGTGCAAGGGGTTAAACAGTGATCTCGTTTCATGCTTTTGTATGTAGCTATTCAGTTTTTTATTTCAAAGGATGCTTTATTTCTTCATTGCATGATCTTTGTTTTTCAGAGTAGATAGGTGATCATGTTTGTGTGAATTTAGTTCTGGGCTCTTCATTCTATTACTTTGTTCTCTGGGCCTGTTTCTGCTCCCATACCATACTGTTTAAAATTACTATTCTTCTAACAATACAGTTTAAAGTCATAGTATGATGCCCTTATTTTCTTTCAGAATACCTTTGGCTACTTAAGTTCTTTTATAGTTTCATACAAATTTTTAATTGTTTTATCTCTCTGAAAAGTATTAATGTTACTTTTATAGGTATGGCATTGAGTACTTTAGATAAAATTGCCATTATAATACATTTATTCCTTTAATTCATAAAAATAGGATGTCTACCTCTTTTATTGTGCCTTATTTCATTCCTTTTTTATTCTTTTCCTTTCTTTTCTCATCTTTCTTCTTTTCTACATTATTTTTCTATTTCTCTCATACTTTTTCTCCTCTCTTGCTTTCTATTCCTTTCCTTCCTTCCTTCCTTCCTTCCTTCCTTCCTTCCTTCCTTCCTTCCTTCCTTCCTTCCTTCCTTCCTTCCTTCCTTCCTTCCTTCTTTCCGTCCTTCCTTTCTTGGCTTAAAGTTTCATTGCATAGGTCTTTCACATTCACTTACTGATATTTTACCCTTTTTATTATTATCATTATTTAAATTACTGACTGTGAGATATAGATACAGACTTATAAACTTTTATGCTTACATTTAAGTAATACAATGATTGAGTACCCATCCCTCCACCAGTGCCCATTCTCCACCATGGAATGTAGTTGGGATTTTTTTCTTATCTCCCTGCTAACTCATTGTTCAAAACCAAAATAAAAGAAAAGAAAAAAATGCAATGTATTTATGAGAACTGATATTGCATTTTTCCACTTTATTAAGCACAAGAGACAATAGAGTCTCTTGCCCGAGTGCCTGGCTATCTTACCTGGGGCCTCCTCGGAGGGGATAGGCTCCAGCTTCCCTCCCCACCCCAAGCAGAGCTCCCAGCAGCCGAAGACCTCCGGAGCCTAGCCACAGCCATGCTCAAGGCCGCTCTCCACATGTTTGGACGAGCCTCACGCATGAAGGAACCGGCAGAGGAACCCAGGTGTGTGGGACCCGGGGCTGATACTGCCAAGGTTGCACGGATCGGGACTGGGCCTTCTCTGCCCAGATTTCCCATCTCCCTGTAGCTAGGCGGTCACACCCAGGGACTGCCCCTGGCACCATGTAATCCTGTCAACGGCCAGCATCCAGAGACTTAAAAGCCAGCTCCCAGAAATGGGAGGCTGCTTAGCGGCAGCGCGATATCTTATAGCCTACTTTTCCCTCTGGGAGAAACTGGCAAACTACTGGGATGTTTCTGCCCACATGGAAGAGCCTTTCAAGGTCCCTACGGGGTATTAATATGCCAAAACCAGTGACAAGCTGGGTCTCATTCCTCTGACCCTGAAAGAGCCTCCAGTACGGCATCATTGGAAGGATGAGTAGAGAGAGGCTTCTAAAATCTCAGGGCTTGGACAAATGAAGACATTACTGAGACCACTCAAGAAATTCAACGATCAGCAGGATGATGATGATGAGGAGGAGGAGGATGATGATGATGAGGATGATGATGATGATGATGATGATGATGATGATGATGATGATGATTGAGCACATTAAATTTTCTAGGAGACTTTTTATTTTGCGGAACTTTCAAGGTTTTCTATGTATATTATGTCATCTGCAGATCACTGTCACTGTCATCCCGTTGCTCATTGATTTGCTCTAGCGGGCACCAGTAACATCTCCATTGTGAGACTTGTGACTGTTTTTGGCATATCAAATACGCCACGGGTGGCTTGCCAGGCTCTGCCATGCGGGCGAGATTCTCTCAGTAGCTTGCCGGGCTTTGCGAGAGGGATGGAGGAATCGAACCCGGGTTGGCCGTGTGTAAGACAAATGCCCTAGCCACTGTACTATCACTCCAGGCTGCAGAGAAATATTTTTTTATGTTCTCAAGTTTAGATTAATTTTATATATTCTTTGGTGTAAAAACATGGCTTATTGTTGTGGTTTTGGTTTTGGTTTTGGACCACCGCTGTTAGTGCCTAGGACTTACTCCTGATTCTGTGTTCAGGGGTCACTCCTGGTGGGGCTCCAATAACCAACAAATCCAGCTGTGGTTCTGGAGATCATAATGGGTTCACTGCATGGAAAGCAAGCAAATTAACCCCTGTACTATCTTGCTGGCCTTTACTTTATGCATCCTTATACATTTTCCTTGTCTATTCACACTAGAAATTATAAACCAGGTTGAAGAGTAGTAATGAACATGGACATTGCTTATATAAGGTTTTAGTTTTTCACCACTGATATGATGGTAGCTGAAAGTTTGTCATATATGTCCATTCAAAACAAACGGGTATTGAGGTGATTATGCTAACTGAAATGTTTAAGGATTGATAATTGATCACCGATTTGAAATGTGAATTTGAAATTTTTAGAATATGAATTTTAAAATGCTACATTTGGGGGAAGTATTATAGCAATCATTTGCAATTTCTGCACTAAGCTTTAAGAAAGCAATCCCCTACTTGTAAGTAGAAAAGTCGACTGAAGGGGGCCGGAGAGATAGTAGAGTGGGTAGAGGGGTTGCTTTACATGCAGTGACTGCATATAAACCCCAATATTCCATATGGTCCTCTGAGCACTGCTAGGAATAATTCTCAGGTACAGAGCCAAGAGAAACCCCTGACCATCACCAGGTATGGTCCCCAGACAAACAAAAAATTCAATGAAAAAGAAAGAAAGGAAAGTGACCAAAGGGGTCAGAGAAATAGTAGAGATGATAAGGCTGACTTGGGTTTGTAACTAGTCTCACAAAGGAGACACTACTGGTGCCCGCTCGAGCAAATCGATGAACAACAGTTCAACAATGCTACAGTGCTACAGTGCTACATTTTTTTTGAAGAAAAATGACAAATAACCCCTAGCCTTAGCAAAATCCATTTATTAAGGCTACAAGAGGAAAAGAAGAGGGGGAAAAAGAATGTGTCCTTTTAACAGTAGAATGGCCTGGAAACTTTCAAAGGGGGGGTCTGGTGAACACCATATAAATATCATACACATATGAAGAGGTAGAGCTAACCCCTGAAATCCCAAACTATTATAAACCAATAATAAATCAGTCATAATTTTAATTAATTAATTAATTTAAATATTTGCTAGGAAAGGAAAATTCGGGCACAAATTCAAGGAGAAGCAAATTAAAGATCCAAAGAGAGACAGTGTTCAAATTAAAGGTAATAAGATATAGTATAGAGACAAACCTAATTTATGATCAGACAACTGCTCCAATTATTTAGTGAAGACAGAGCATGTAAAATCTAAGCAGGCAAGTAAATACAGAACTTTTGTTATAGTCCCATCATGCCCATTTTTCATGTGATTTTGTTACATCCTCTACTTGAGTGTCAGCCTTTTGTGCAAAAGTTATATCTGACTCATAGTTACAGCTATGCAATCTTAAAAAGAATTTTTGACACATTTAGGGTCTGAAGTTATCTCTGCTAATGATTAAGACTATTCAGCATTGGGATACAGTGTCTTCTCTGATGGTAAACATTACATCCCTAGAGTTAGTTAAGTAATGTTTCATTAACAACTGTGTATTGATAATCTTAAAAGATGATGGAGTGATAGCACAGCGGGTAGGTCATTTGCCTTGCACGCAGTCAACCCAGGTTTGTTTCCTCTGCCCCTCTCGGAGAGCCCGGCAAGCTATCGAGAGTATCTCTCCCGCACGTAGTTTAGAGCCTGCTAAACTACCCGTGGCATATTCGATATGCCAAAAACAGTAACAAGTCTTACAATTGAGATGTTACCAGTGCTCGCTCAAGCAAATTGATGAGCAACAGATGACAGTGATACAGTGAAGGCACAACTATCAGCTCCCATCAGCAAGAGCACAGAAGAATTAGACTTGAGCATATCCCAAATTGTTTCCAAATCCAAATCCAAGAATCCATTATTTTATATCCTGAGCTTGCTATCTGTTGGTCTATGGCAATAAAGATTTGACTCAGTGATATAATGAATAGTATTTTTGAAAGAGAATTTAAGCAATAATATGTTTGATAGTAGTCATTTTCTTAATTTGCTATGGATTTTTAATGTTGCATAATTGCAGATCATTATTGGGATATAACTAAATAGTTCTCTTTCCCTAGCTACTAGTATGTGCCAGAGTGCTGTAATGACACATGCTATTAAGAAAGGAAAATGTATTCCTTCAAAATCAAATTAATATTTTCCTTTTAGTAAAAAATGCATTTCAAACTCTTAGAAATTATTGTAGGTACAGAGAAGCTTTACTTTGGGAAAGGCACATTAAAACAAAGGAGGAAAAAAAAGAAAAATCACATAATAGATGGAAATATTACATAATAACACTCCATACACAAAAATGCCTGTTCTCATTTCAGTAGAAACAGCAGAAGAATGCAATGAAATCTGTTCCTCATCCATGGAGGTCCAAGTGTTTGAAGATGTTTTATACAGTTTGTCTTTTTTATTGTACCTCTGATTTTGATTAGTTTATGGTTCTGCTTCAAATTTACTTTTATGGAAATCAATGCAATTTTTACAGTATATTTTATTTTATTATATACAATAAGTGGATAGTAATTAAGGCTGTGTGAGAGTGAGGGAAAATGCCCAGAAACTATAAATACCTTTTAGAAAATGTGTTCTTTTAGTTTAATAGCACTTGAACTATTAAAACAGCTTAAATTAAATTAAAGTTAATTAAGTTTAATTAAAGTTACAGTCAAGGAAGAAATATTCTCTCATAAAAAGGAAACTTGTTCTGGGGTCATCTAGGTCTTTTTGTTTTTAATTTTCAGTGAATAGAAAGCTTTTGGTTACTCAGAGTCTGGGATAACAGTCAGTCAAAGTCTCATGAATTATCTAAAGTATATAGTACATGATGCTAAAGGCAATGTTAAAGTTCTGAC
Organism: Sorex araneus; assembly: GCF_027595985.1. NCBI lineage: Eukaryota > Metazoa > Chordata > Mammalia > Eulipotyphla > Soricidae > Sorex > Sorex araneus. The sequence continues at coordinate 216,125,600 of NC_073303.1, forward strand.
AGAAAATCCCAATTCTGGTGTAGAGAAACTGTTAACATGTCAGGCCAACAAACCTTCTATTATATCCCACATTAAATATGTAGCAAATGTTATTCATGTGAAGTGGAAATGGAGAGTATGCTATCCTGCCAATATTATTTTTGGGGATTTAGATGCTATTTCATGAACCTTACTTTATTTCATAAAGTGAGGACTTGCTTTGGGTTTTTGTTCTCATTAAAATTCTCATTAAAAGTGTGCAATGGTGAACTTAGTTTTTTTTTGCAAGAATTTCTTGCATTATATGAAAGCCTGGTGCCATTCCCCGATCCTGAAAGAGCCTCCAATGGGGCACCATTGGGAAGGACGAGTAAAGGAGAGGCTTCTAAAATCTCAGGGCTAGGACAAATGGAGATGTTACTGAGACCACTCAAGAAAATTGATAATCAATGGGGTGATGATGATGATGATGATGATGATATGAAAACCTTTTCAGAACTATTAATGCACATTTTTTCTTTTTTGTTTGGGAGGCCCACCAGGCAATGTTCGGGTGTTACTCCTGGCTTTTCACACAGGATTACTCCTAGTGGTGCTTGGGGGACCATATGGGACACTGGGGATCAATCACAGGTCAGCCATGTGCAAAGCATATATGCCTACTCACTATACTATCACTCTGGTCCCTAACGCAGATGGCTTAAACAAAGCATTTTCAACAGAATCAGTGAACTTGCAGGCAGTAGTATTCACAATAGCTAGCATGCGCTCTGATTTAGACTTTAGACTTTGGTTGGCTATTACCATGAATTATCAAATTTAATTGTCACACCTAACTTTACAGTAAAGACAGTATTTGAGTACCCATTTTCAAAATAGCCAAATAGACAGGATCATTAAGTTGGTCAATAGTGGGGCCACATTTTAATTAAACCAGTACATATTATATTATTGAAAAACATTATCTGTATCACTGTCAGCTGTTGTTCATCGATTTACTCAAGCGAGCACCAGTAGCGTCTCTATTTCTCACAGCCCTGAGATTTTAGCAGCCTCTCCTTACTCGTCTTTCCCAAAGAATGTCATTATACCAAAAATAATGCTTCATCTTTCTATATCCTGCAACAGGAGGTATAGGAGGACTCAGAATAATAGCAATAAAACAAGATCCTTGTGTAAGATCTACCATGCCATATAGTTTACATGGGTTTCTTTGTTATCATATCAAAGGCATTGTCCCCATTGAAACTGATACTGAGCAAAGATTTTCTTTCTTTTCCTTCCCAATTGCACAGTGAATGGCAAAGTCAACATTTCACTCCAAGTATGAGACCGAAACTCTTGACCTTTCTATAACAATGACACTAGAGGCTATTAAACTGAGAGGAACTTATGCATCCACTCTGCGACTTCTCACCGTCATCTTTAAGGATGCCAATGCTGTAGGAACCCCGTATGTTTCTTCATAGGTAGGACTTAGGTTCAAAACCAACTTGTCCTACTGTTAGCTCAGTTCTAACTTCATCCTATGTTCTGTTCCAGGTCACTCACACACTAGTTGGAGAAACACAGTCAAGAAGCAAAACAAGTTAACATGTACTGTATCCTACAGGCTGTGCAGAAAGTTTATATTTTCTAAACCTTCGAGACCATGGCAGTCAATCAAGACAGAAGAGTCAAGTGGACAAGTCCTTTCCACTTTATTACTCTATTATATTAATGTCTGGAGAAATTAAAAAAAAACACACTTTTAGGATCAGATCACAGAATTGAGGTTGCCTGTGGATTCAGAAGGCAACGAGTTGAAGACTCAAGCAGTCTGTAGTTGAGTGTAACAGAACTTTGGTCCTGGACATAGTGTGACCCCATTATATTCCTAAAGTATATTAATACTTACACTTTGGTAAACCAGTGCTGCCACAATTAAGAACAATGCCACTGTCACTGTCACTGTCATCCTGTTGTTTGTCTATTTACTCGAGCGGGCACCAGTAACATCTCTATTCCTCCCAGCCCTGAGAATTTAGCAGCCTTCCTTACTCACCTTTCCCAATGATTGGAGGCTCTTTCAGGGTCAGGGGAACGAAACCAAGCGTTACTGCTTTTGGCATATCAAATACGCCTCGGGTAGCTTGCCAGGCTCTGCCCATGTGGGTGGGATACTCTTGATACCTTGCTGGGCTCTCCAATATATATCTAGTGTCATCCCATTGTTCATCGATATATTACACTCTATGATTTGTTGCCTACTGTCTGAACTACATCAAATATGCTGTGGTAATTATGGAAAATGGGTGGGAAAGCGGCTATGCTGTCTGGAAAGCAGCCTGGAGCTTGGCAGTGGTTGGGTAGTGGAAGTCAGCCTCCAGCGCTGGGTCCCTTGGGGCTCGGAGGGTTCTCACCCGCTCCCCTCTGGGCCGCCCCAAGTGAAAACAGCCTGGCGGGGAGTCAACAGACTACATCACTAGACATTTGATTCTCAGTCATGCACTAAAATTCAATATATTAAAAATAAGAAAATGATGAATACAAAGGGCATTCAAAAGTAAGACTGAGTATAAAAATTAGAAGCAGATAACAAAACTAGGAAATGTGGGGGCTGGAGAGATCATGCAAGGGTAAAGCATTTCGTCTTGCACATACACCGATTTGATCCCTGGCTCAGCAATGATCCCTGAGCACAGAGTTTGGAGTGAGCCCAGAGTGCAGAGCCAGGAATAAGCCTTGAGCACATCTGTGTAGCTCAAGAACCAAACATAAAGAGGGAAAGAGACTAGGAAACTAGGCAAAACATTTTTTTATGGAGCGATAGCACAGCAGTAGGGCGTTCGCCTTTCACGTGGCTGACTCGCGTTCGATTCCTCCACCCCTCTCGGAGAGCCCGGCAAGCTACCGAGAGTATCGCGCCCGTTCGGCAGAGCCTGGCAAGCTACCCGTGGCATATTGGATATGCCAAAAACAGTAACAATAAGTCTCACAATGAGAGACGTTACTGGTGCCCGCTTGAACAAATCGATGAGCAACAGGATGACAGTGATGATAAACAAGAAAAAGAAATCGAATGAGAGCTCCATGAGGAATGATTTGCACCAGGGAGAACAGGAAGTAGCAAATCAAAGACAGCAAGAACTTACAAGAAGATCTGCGTTAGAGAATAATTTCTAATGGGAAGCCCACGTGATTGAAACTGGTGGGAGCGAGAGGATGAAGGAGGTGGGAAGAATGAGCATCAGAGGGAATAGGGTGGCGTCTCATTATTGCTGCATCACCTACCCATAGCTAAATGCTACTAAACACTACGTTCTCTGCATCCTGTGACAAAGTTAAAAATTCTTTATAAAACATATAGTCATAAAAGATATAAAGTGCTTCTTTCAGCAACTTCTCTGTGAGAAGAGGAGGCCAAACCTCACATTCCTCATGGAAGTCCTGAAAAGAACCTTTTAAAGGACACGAATTAGAAAATGTTTGGCTGATACTTGATCTCACCCAAACTGGGAGGACCTCGGTTTGGCTCAAGGAAAGGTTGATTATTTCATTCTTCTTCAGCAGTTTTTCTTCATACCTCTTCAGGTTTGCCCAGGGACAGAACAGTGGAAAACAAATACTGGATATTCAGAAAACTATTTTCTGAAAATCTTAAAATGCTCCACCAGCGTCCTTTTAAAGCTCTTTCTGCAATTGTAGAAAAGAAGAGACACTGACATTGACTTTCAAGGAGCATCCAGTGGGTGAGCTTGCTAAAAGAAGAGGAGAAAAAATGAAAAAAAAAAAAAAAGAGAAGAGTACAACTCAGAATAATTTCTGTGAAACCAGATAAATTTCCAATATCTATAAAAATTTTATAAGTTTTTTTCCTAATTAAAGGATCTGGACCTTTGTGATTTTGCTACTAGCGCTTGAAAAATAGTGGCAGCGCACTACAGCCCGTGTAATGTTTAAGATGCAATTTGACATGAAAACTGACACTCAGAGGCTAACCAACTAAAGTAACGCTGTGCATGTTTGTTTAACTAATTACATACTATAACTGAGCACTCCAGAGACATTGACGGGGATTGGTTTAAAAAGAGAGAGAGAGAGATGGATTTCAATTGCACTGCCAAACCTAGATTACTAACTAGAATATTAGCAAACTCAATGGATTGGCTTGTTAATTTATGAACTTTGCACTTTCAGAAATTAACTTCAGATGAAAAAATGGGTGCCTTTTATTAGAGTCGACAATGCTTTGGGACTAGTGTGGATGTTTATTATTTCACAAGATTTCAGTGCAGTAGACACCCTGATTGGATACTGCACCTCTTTCCTGGACAATGCGGTACAGACACCTCATATGTTACTTTCTTGGCTGACTCCCAGCTATCGCATTCAGACATTCTGTAGGAATGGACTCACTCCGCACAAAAAGACGAATGTCTTTTTGCCCCAGTGGATGTTTCTAGTAAACATATTCTATCAAGTGGTACAAAAATGTTTAGTTTGTTAAAAAAAAAATTTTTTTTTTCAAAATACATCCAGCCACAATGCCAGAGTCCAGAGCTGGGAGTAGCCCCTGATCACTCAGATTGTAGCTCAAGCCACTTCTCAAATGAAATTAAACCAATCATTCTTTTAATGATGTTAGAAAGGGGCTGGAGCGATAGCACAGCAGTTGGGCTTTCACCTTTCACGCGGCCGAACCCGAGTTCGATTCCTCTGCCTCTCTCAGAGAGCCCGGCAAGCTACCGAGAGTATCGAGCCCGCACAGCAGAGCCTGGCAAGCTACTCATGGCATATTGAATATGCCAAAAACAGTAACAATCAGTCTCACAATGAGAGACGTTATTGGTGCCCGCTTGAAATCGAAGAGCAACGAGATGACAGTGACAGTGATATTAAAAAAAATACTGGCCAGATTATGAAAAAAATAAAATAATTTTAGAAAGTAGAAAGCAATTGCAGTTTATTTATTTATTGGGCTCTCTTTATCATAGCTAGCTGTGCTCAAGGATTACTCTTGGCATTGTGCTCAGGGAGCACTTTCTGGCTGTGTTTGGGAGACTCTGTCTGATCCTGGGGACCAAGCACAAGTCAGGTGCATTCAAGGCAAGCACGTCACCACCCAGTATATCATCTCTCTAGTTCTACTGGGAGCGTTTTACTTTTTTATTTTTAGTTCATTACCAGTGATGCTCAGGGGTTCCTCCTGGCTCTGCACTCAGGAATCACTCCTGGTGGTGCTCAGGGAACCATATGGGATGCTGGGAATCGAACCCAGGTTGGTCGCGTGCAAAGCAAACTCCATACCTCCTGTGCTATCACTCCAGCCCCTCTATTGGTAGTTTTTAATTTAAATAGCACCATATATTGGGGCTGGGGTGATAGCACAGTGGGGAGGGCATTTGCCTTTTATGAGGCCAACCCCGGTTCAATTCCCAGCATCCCATATGGTCCCCTGAGCACCGCCAGGAGTAAGTCCTGAGTGCACGAACCAAGAGTAAACCCTGTGCATTGCCGGGTGTGACCCAAAAAGAAAAAAAAAAGTACCACATAACAATTGAAATAACAATTGAATATTAGGAAGAGGACTCCCTTCTTCGTGTGTGTGTGTGTGTGTATGTGTGTCATCATTGTTGTTGTTGGGCCACACATGGTGGTGCAGAAGTCCTCCCCCATGGCTCTGTGTTCAGGGATTACTCTTGGCAGCACTTGGGGGACTACGTCAGATCCCGCCAGTCATATGTGAGGTAAGAACCTTACCTGCTAATTTATCCCTCCCTCCCTGGGAATATCCTGAGTGAGAATGGACTGAATAGTTGTCATGGCTTAGTTTAGTTACAAAGGCAATATAAACAATGTGGATAAGAGTATGAGATAGACATCCTGGAGGTCTATTAAGCACCACGAGGCAGGGGCCTGGGGATGGAAATTGGGGTTTCAGCTTGGATTATTGACTATCCAGTCAGTTGCACCTTGATTAAATTGTGAGGTGACATAGGGATGGTGGTGGAGGGTCACTTTGGCAGCACTGCAGTGCAATAACTTTGAATATCATTATTAAAATCTTTAGCACGACTGCAACCATATTAAAATGATATTTTTTAATTTAATAAAATATGGTGGAGTAGACGCTGTCATAATATTTTATTTTCTCAGCGAATACATTGTTCATTAAGATGTCATGGGCTTATATTAACTTCATAGGCTCTGTCTAACTTGTCTAGGAACTTCAGAAATAGATTTTGTATACTTTAAGTTTGTGCAATACAAAAAATATATTCCTTCAAAATTGCTGTCACTTAGTGGAGGGAAGTGTGGGAAACAAAATACGATGGGAGACCTACAGATTTCCCACTTTTGTCCTAATCTGCAGGAATAATCCAAGTCTGGTCTATCACCAAGGAAGGCCCTGGATTAGGGATGGAGAAATAGAATATATGGCAATGAAAAATATAATAGAGGACAGGAAATCAAGTGCCATCAAGAGTGCAATTCCCAAGATGTTGAATGACTATTTAAAGGATACTTTTCTGTAACTAACCACTTTCTATACGTCCTCATTCAGAACACACAGTCTCGTGAACACAAAAATCAAGAACATGAAGGGTACCACCACAGAGTAAAGCAAACTATTTAAAAAGGCTCAAAATATTGTTGCTGTTTGGAACACCTAAAAAATAATGTATAGAAAATAAGTAGCACTGTAGCACTGTCGTCCTGTTGTTCGTCGATTTGCTCAAGTGGGCACCAGTAACATCTCCATTGTGAGACTTGTTGTTAGTGTTTTTGACATATCGAATACACCACAGGTAGCTTGCCAGGCTCTGTAATGAGGGCAGGATACTCTTAGTAGCTTGCTGGGCTCTCTACGAGGGATGGAGGAATCAAACCTGGGTTGGCTGCATGCAAGGCAAACACCCTACCCGCTGTGCTATCGCTCCAGTCATAGCCTTGAAATAATAGTCTTGAATTCAATGAACAGAGAGTTTGTAAGGGAAGCAAACCTCTCTTAAAATATTTAAGTCCAAAGGTCGATCCCAGGAACATGGAAGTATTGGAAGCAAAAGCAAGAGAAAAGGAGAAAGAGGAACATAAATTAAAACCATAAAACAAACATAGACGAGAGAGATTGGCAGGACTGTGGATGGTAAGAGCAAAATTGAGAAAGAGGTCATATAATACTTAGCTGATGTTTTTGAGCTCCCTTTGCCCAAGGACTTTAATCTAGATGACAGGAAAGTCTCTTTCCCTCACTCATGTACATTCACTCTGTTCCTAAAAGGTTAAATCTGCCTAGAAATCCAGGCATATTGCTGTGGCAATGAATAATAATAGCTAATTTTTATTGTGTTCTGCACGGTGATAATACATTATCTCATTTAAATAAAACAGCAACTCGATTTAAGAGGTAGTAAGGGTATTCTCATTTCATAAACAAGAGAAAATAAAGTTTAGAAACACCAAACTCTCCCAAGTATGCAAAGTTAACATACAGGGAAGCCCGAATTCAAATATCAAAAGCAAAACTGAAAAAGAAATAATTTATCTTGTGCACTGGTGTATAATCTCTACAGGGATTTTCACATAAGTCAGTTTATTCAAATAACCAATTTTCCCATTTTTGTTAAAAAATGTGAACAAGCTAAACATAACCATCTGATTTAGCTTGTGGATCAGCAAAAAGTTTCTCTTCCTTTCAATAAATCATGGGCTTCTGACACTCTTCACCATCAGAATCAGGCTAGCACAATACTAAAGAATTCCCACTCAGACCAAAAGTTCCAAATGACATTGGGGGATCAAACAGTCCCTTTACAAAACTCCATCATCCTCCAAATTACTCTGTTTCTCTCAAAAACAAAACACCAACAGTGTGAGAAAATATACCTTATGTGAATGGAAGAAATCGATCAGAAAATGAACTTTCCCGAAAATACTACTACTTTGCAACAGTTTCTGCTATTCTGCCATACATATAAAAAGTATAATATTTAACTGTAGATATATGTTGGGCTGATCAACCTGGGTTGATTCCTCTGTCCCTCTCGGAGAGCCCGGCAAGCTATCGAGAGTATCCTGCCCACACGGCAGCCTGGCAAGCTCCCTGTGGCATATTCGATGTGCCAAAAACAGTAACAAGTCTCACAATGGAGAAGATATTGGTTCCCTCTTGAGCAAATCGATGAGCAACGGGATGACAGTGACATTGACAATATATGTTGCCTTCAAGTAACTCTAGGAAAGTGTCATATTTCATTTAGTTGCTTATTTTGGTTTGAGGGAAACACCCAACAATGCTCAGAAGTGACTCCTAGTTCTGTGCTCAGGAATAACTCCTGGTTGTACTTGGAGGAACCATATGAGATGCTGGGGATCAAACCCAGGTCAGGCACATGCAAGGCAAATGCCCTACTCACTGTACTATTGCTTCAGCCCCAAGCATCATATATTAAAAAAGGAATATTTCTATGTAAAATACACATAACAAATTATGCTCTTTTCCTTTTTTAATACGCAATTTAATTAAGGACTAGAGCAATAGCTCAGCGGGTAGAGCGTTTGCGTTGCATGTGGCTGACCCGGGTTGGATTCCTCCATCCCTCTCGGAGAACCCAGCAAGCTACCAAGAGTATCCCGCCCACACGGCAGAGCCTGGCAAGCTCCCTGTGGCATATTTGATATGCCAAAAACAGTAACAACCAGTCTCACAATGGAGACATTTCTGGTGCCCGCTCGAGCAAATCGATGAACAATGGGATGACAGTGCTACAGTGCTACAGTGAATTTAATTAAAGAACTGCCGTTTACAAAGTTATGTGCAGTTTGGTTTTAAGCACATAAAATTTCATTACCAACCTCACCATCAATGGCAACTTCCCTCTGCCAGTGTTTCCACACTCCATCCTGACCCCAGCCCCACCTGCCACATTGACAGGCACATCACAAAGTTCAATGATTGCAGGTTAGATCGCAAGTTTGTAGTGTTGTTGTGTCTGTGCTTTGGATCAATGTATCATTGTGTCACTGTCATCCCATTGCTATAGATTTGCTTGAGCGGGCGCCAGTAACGTCTCCATTCGTCCCTGTCTTGTGCTATTTTGTAGCCCATTGGCATACTGGGGGCTCTTTCAGGATCAGGGGAATGAGGACTGTCGTTGTTACTGTTTTTGGCATATCGAGTATGCCACGGGTAGCTTGCCAGGCTCTGCTGTGTGGGCGGGATACGCTTGGTAGCTTGCCGGGCTCTCCGAGAGAGACAGAGGAATCGAACCTGGGTCAGCCGCATGCAAGGCAAACACCCTTAGGATATATAGCTAAAATGATCTTTTCTTTAAAAGAAGTTTATGACAGCCACCTAAAGGAATTCCCGTATCACAGATTGAAGGTGAATTAATTTAAAGGGTAAACGTGGGGATGAGAACTTAAAAAAAACCCACCTACTTTATTTGAATACTTTAAAAATCATTCACGGGAGTATTTGAATTCAGCAAATACTAGAGCTTCTGAGGAAATTTCTCACTATTTAAGAAGCAATTAGACAAGAGAAGTGGCAGTCGCTCCATCACCTCAAGTGATAGTTTCTGTGTGATGTGCCAAACCTCTTACTCTTTTCTAGAATAACAGCATCACTGTGGTGCCTCTTACAGTGGTCATCTTGATAAATAAAATGCCACTAAATTCGAAAGCAGGATTTTCATGGACAAGCTTTTTTTTTTTTTTTCTAATTTCTATCTAATGTGCCAAACCTCTTACTCTTTTCGGGAATAACAGAATCACTGTGGTGCCTCTGGAAGTGGTGATCTTGATAAATAAAATGCCACTAAGTCTGAAAGCAGGATTTTCATGGACAACATTTAAATTGTTTCCATATGCTTTCTGCTCATGAAGGATCAATCATCCTGATTGGTGTGTTATAATTTCTCCCAGCCAAATTGGTCGCTCTCCTTTGCCTTTAAATACACACACACACACACACACACACACACACACACACACACACACACACACACCCCTCAATTGTCCAGTAAGAACTCAACACTGATTCCCTCCATTATTTTTTTTCATATTAAATATAATGCAACAGACTAAAACAAAACCTAAACTCAAATTCTTGAGGATTTTGTGGGTTTTCTTTTTTTTTTGTCTTTGGCATGATTTTTGTTCCATGAAATTCGTGTTTAACATATCTTATTCTATTAACATTTCTACTCATTTTTTGGTAAATTTCTGAGTTCAAGGACCATAAAATTTTCAAGAAACAATTTAGAGTGCAGCAAAATTTAAGTCTATAAGTATAGTTTTAAGTTTCACACAATTTGTGACATTTTAGATATTTTTTTCACATGTATGTTTTTTATTTTTATTTTTTATTTTTTTATTAATGAGTCACCATGAGGGTGCAGTTACAGAGTTTCATGCCTGTGTTACAGTTATACAATACTTGAGTACCCACCCCTCCACCAGTGCCCATTCTCCTCCATCGATGGCCCTAGCGTCCCTTCCCCTCCCGTGCTGTCTCCCTCACCCCTCGCCCCCTGTGATAAAATGTGAAATATTTTATAAATATTTTATATTTTATAAAATATAATTTTTAAATATAAATATTTATAAAAATAAAAATTTATATTTTAAATTTTAAAAAAGGATAAAATGTAATAAAATCTAAAATATCATTTGAGATATTTTAAGATGTTTAAGTGAATTTAAAACAAGGTGCCTTTTTAAAGATACTTGATATAAGGCATGGAAAAGGATAAAGAATTTATTTCAAATTACAGTTCAGAAAATTATCTTTCCCCTAACTTCTTTATTGCACAATGTTGCCCACTCAAGAGCTAGCTCTTGATTCTAGATTCTGTTGAATCAACAAGTTTTCACTTTTGTTTTATAATTTCCTCTAATAGTTCATACATTACTTAAAGACAATAGCCACATATATTCATATGACACAAAATATATAGCATATCAACACCTCCCAAATTTTCAGAAATAAAGCAATTTGAAAATAGTAAGATCCTCATTGCTTGAAAAATATTACTATTTCCACTGTTTCATCAAATACTATGGCTATATTGTCCAAATCTTGTTTAAACATAAATGTGTAAAAGAGGGATCAAATTATAGCACTACTTAAATTTTCTACCGATGCATCACTCATGAGGAAAGGACTCAAGACTGATTACATATAACCAGGAGTTGGAGGACATCTCTTAAAGCAACTTAAAATACTTTAAATTTAAAATACTTAGCACTGTCGCACTGTAGCACTGTCCTCCTGTTGTTCACCGATTTGCTCGAGCGGGCACCAGTAGCATCTCCATTGTGAGAATTGTTGTTACTGTTTTAGGCATATCGAATACGCCACAGGGAGCTTTCCAGGCTCTGCTGTGTGGGCAGCCCGGTAGCTTGCCGGGCTCTCTGAGAGGGACAGAAGAATCGAACCCGGGTCAGCCGCTTGCAAGGCAAATGCCCTACCTGCTGTACTATGGCTCCAGTCTATAGTTGGTCCAAAGAATGTGAGCTATTGTTAAGCTGATTAAAATACTTAAAAACTTAAAATACGTTTGGATTCCATGACATAGCTTTACAATGTACGTATAAGGTGTCTCCTGTTGTCTAGTGTTTCTGTTTGATTTTAAATGAAAATTAAAATATCTGAACATATGAAAGTGATTAAAAAAATGCTATGGCTTTGAACTTTAGTAACTCTTGAGACCTACTGAGGCAGGCATTGCTTAAGATTATTAACAATCATTAGCATGATGTTACAAATATGGGCACTATTTTTCATAAATTTTTCTTTTTAAAATGCACAGATTGGGGAAAGACAAAGGTTCAGGATTTGGGCAAGAGATCATCGATGAGGGATGAAATGCCTCAATTCTAATGCTTTATCGCTGCTCCTTCACAATTGTGGGTCTGGAAGGGGAAAAAAAGACATAAGAAAAGTGACTGAGGGGCTGGAGTGATAGCACAGCGGGTAGGGCATTTGCCTTGCACACGGCCTACCCAGGTTCGATTCTTAGCATCACGTATGGTCCCCTGAGCACTGCCAGGGCTAATTCCTGAGTGCAAAGACAGGAGTGACCCCTGTGCATAGCCGGGTGTGACCCAAAAAGAAAAGTGACTGAACAGAAAACAATGCCAATTATATTGTGTCTAGGGTGAAAAACTAAAGTTGAATAGAAAATGCAGTGACTTGACTTGATGTAAGTACAAAAAAAAAATGCTATTGAAAACCAAGTGGAAAAAGACAAATAACTGTTCTTCATTCAATAAAAAAAGATAGAACATCTCAATTGCATACTTGAAAACAATAAATGTTTTTTTGTCTCTTGAATATTGAAAGTGAATTTATATTGCAAATTTGAATGAAGACTGTCTGCATTGGACCAGGGATAATACAGGGTCTAAGGTACTTATCTGCACAAGGCTGTCCCTGGTAGAATCAACAGCAATGCAAATGGTTCAACACTGCGGGGAGTAATGCCTGAGACCAGGTATGCCCCAAGCACGGCCAGGCATGGCCTAACAATGTTACTGCCCCTCCACCCCTGAGGACAAGAATATGACTCTAATTTCATGTAATTTAGCAAAGAGTAAGTTCTGACTGTTTTGATGCTTTTAATTATTAGCAAACAATGATGAAATGGTATTGGCATATAATGAGGTTGTGCACTCTCATCCTTTAGGATGCTAGAGAAAGTATTTGTTTGTTTTTAAATGAGGAGTTGGAGAAATATTATGGCAGGTAGGGCACTTGCCTTGAACGTGGCTGATCTGGGTTCGATCCCTGGCACCATATTGGTCTCTCAGAGCTCTGCCAGGAGTGATCCCTGAGCACAGGGTGAGGAGTAATCCCTAAGTCCCACCAATTGTGAGCACAAAACCAGAAGGAAAAAGAAACACAGTGGTAATATATATAATTTAAAGTTTTGATATAATGCTATGTTCAAGAGAATCAAATTTTGCATTTACATATGATTCTAAAATCAGATCTCTTGCTATTGCATACACATTGCCATGTATCACTGAAATTCATACTTTTGTACTATTAAATTATATCTTATAAAAATACTGAGATTAATGCACCAGAGAACATACACTTGGAAGTTAGTATTTTTACCAATAATTTGAAATACAAATTAGTTTTTCAGGAAACAACTAAAAAGACCTGAACACAATCTAATCAGAATAATCACTATATCTTGTTTCTTAGCTTCAACCTAGAGGCCATGATATTTAATTGGTTTTACAAAATATTTTTGCATAAGTCTAACATCTATAAAGAAATTAATTTGCATGTACCCATTACACAAGCACTCAATCTTAACCATTCTTTACCAATGCTAATTTTTTAATTCAAACCCTTGTGTGTGTATATGTATATGTTTAGGTGTTTGCTAATAGGATATTTTTACAGTGAATTCCAGACACTATCCTATTTTACCTATAAATATTTCAAAGGATGTATCTGATTTATTTTAAAATAATCCTCATATAATAATAAATATTTTGAAGTATTATAATTTATTGATCATATTTACTAATAAATCCACTACTTTTATCTCACTGAATAGGATATATATAATTGAATATTTCAATACCATTACCTATGTGTAAATATTTAGTCTAGGTCATCAAAGTCTAATAATTTAATTTAATTAACTGGTAAACTGAGTTATAAACTGAACTAAAGGGCTTTATTGTTGTGCTTTCTATCCCCTGTGGGAAGGGGAGCTATATTAGCCAGTTCTGTAAATAAAGCCACCCATGGTTATAAGCCCCATCTTAAAAATAAGCAACTTAGATTGTATAAACTGGACCAAATCAACCACATCATGAGTGAGTTATACAGGTGCCAGATTATGTAATCAAGTGAACAGTTGGTTATTATTCAGTCAATTAGATTATGCCCAAAGCACTCCAAACCAATTAAAACAGAGGTAGTAGGTTGTGGAAAGAGCTTTGGAATCCACACAAACCTGGGTTCCAACCTCTTCTCCATTAATTTCAACTAGTCATCTGAGTCTCAATTACATCATCTCTAACACGGGGATTAAAATGCTCTTATATCTCTTGTGTTTATAGGAGGAACTCAAACATATATAAAACATCTATCACTAGATAAGCATTCTAGAGTTTCTTTTTTTTTAAGTGAAAGATATCTTTATTAAAATCTTTTTTAAATCCTTATCTCAAAACTAGATAGTAGAAAGAATTATGGAAAACACTAAAAGCTACAGAGTATTGGCTGAGGACTGGACGTTTTAAGACAATGATGTGGAAATATTTAAGAGTCTAGTCTGTCTGTCTAAAACTCAAAAATATAATACTCCGTGAGTATGTAGTTTCCATAGAAAGAACAGGTTAAGTCCAGCAATAAAAGCTGAGAAACTGCTCTAGTGGCTTTAGCAAGGAATTGAAGTATAAATGCTAGCATCATGATGTACATTTTAATTCTTTTGAAAGTTGCTTATTAAGGAAAGAGGGGAATAGAACATAATTAAAGAAGACCATAAAGTACTAGGGAGGCTCCTCAAGTGGTACCCACTCCCCTTTCACCCAATCCCTTGTGGATTTTTGAACACCAATGACCTACCTGGATCAGTTCTATTGAGAATGGCCCCTATTAAGCAAAAAAGAAAATGCTAAGCTGAGTAAAGATTTTAGCAAGATTAAAAAACTTAATTGCATATATTTATAAATCTCTATAGTTTCTTTTTAATAACATCCCTGTTGATAGATAATACTTAAATAAAATCATCTAAAATTATTCTAAATTCTCATGTCTTTTTAACATTATGTATATTTCACACAATACCTAACAGTCAGCAAATAAAAACCATTAAAGTATTTTTAAAAGTAAACATTATGAAACATTAAACTTAAAAGTTCAATAATTAAGTAAAAGTGCTTTTTACCTTTTTCAATCAGATATATAAATTTACTTGTTTCTCTTAGATAAAATAGTTAAAAATGACAAGTAGCAATCTTATTTTTACTTGAAATAAATTATTATGATTCCCAAACAGAGTCCATTTCAGTAATTTCTCTCCTCTAATTATTGAAAGTGTATGATACGCATTCTGTGTCATTTGTTGTAGTCACTGTGAAAGTCAGTGAAAATCTTCTAAAAAGACTGAAGATTAAAAGTCCATACAATCCAGTGATCACAATTCTGGCAACTTACCCACAAATAGAAAAACACTAATTGGAAAAGATGTATATACCCCATGATCATTCAAGTATTTTTACTAAAATCTAAGGGCATTTAGAAGTAAATAGTAAATAAATTTAGTGCTAAAAGTAAATATTTTCAGACTATAAACAATAAAAATAAATTCAAAGCCATTTGATTCTCTCAGAAAGAAATCAATTGTATGCAATTGGATATTGTGCCTTTACCTATATCACATGGAAATATCAAAACTAAAACACTAAATAACTACACAACAATGCTCTTATATATGCTAAAACACTAAATAACTACGCAACAATGCTCTTGTAAAACAGCATGCAAACACACATGTGCAAAATCCCACCTGTTCTGCTAATCCTACTATGCATTTTGACATTCTTCTTGAAGAAGATGCTTTCAAATGTGGCAACGCTGAGGGTTATTCATCTATAAAAGTCTTTACGATTTAGCTACTATGGAATTGTCTGCAATGCTAGGGTTTGGGAGTGTGATTTTTTTAAATGACACCAGGTGGATTGGTGGAAATTTTGTTGTGTTATCTGTTTGACAATAAATTTATGTTTAAGTCCTTTATGTGATACACATGCAAGACTCTTTAAAATAAAATAACAAACTGTATTTTTACTGGCTGATCTTTCTCTTTGTATTGCTCTGGGAACTGGCTTTCATCTATTGCATAGGTAATTTATAAAAAAAAGAGCATGTTCTGTGTGAGGCAAGCAAGTTATTTAATCTTCAGATTTCATCCCAAAATACCCAATGTAGGAGCTGGAGCAATAGTACAGTGGGTAGGGCATTAGCTTTGCATGTAGCCGACCCGGATTCGAGTCTCAGCATCCCATATGTCCCCGGAGTAATTCAGGAGTAATTCCGAAGTAATTCCTGAGTGCAAAGCCAGGAGTAACCCCTGTGCATCGCCAGGTGTGACTCAAAAAGCAAAAAAAAAAAAAAAACCAACAACAACAAAATACCCAATGTAATGTGCTGTTTACCTGGGAAACTGACAGGGTTTGGTTTTTAATTACTTCTTTCCAAATGAGAAAGTGCATTGAAGGGTACAAGCTCCAAAGTCAGTCAGCGTGGTTTGAATCAGCTCTGCCATTGATTGGCTCTGTGATTTTGAGCACATTGCATAATTTTCTGAGCTTTAGGTTTCTGAATATCACATTTTAAAACTGGCAAAAATTGTTCCTACTCCATAAGATTACTGTGTAGAAAAGAAATGAGTTGAGCATATTAAAGGTCTTGAATGGTATATAGTAGGTTCAAAAAAAGTAGGGATCATTGATGTTGTTATGTGATGTGTTTGACAATAAAATTTTAATTGCATTAAAAGTAATTTAATGTCTACTTTGTGTCAAGCATTGTGCCGGGTATTCACAAAGCATTTTAATAAATTTCCTTTGTGATATTTAAATACATGTTTTGTTGATAAATTGATAAAAACTCAGGAACACAAATAAAGCATCAAAGTTCACAGGATCAGCAGGTGACTGAGCTGAGACTTGACAAGCAAGGAGTTTCAATCAGAGCAGTCACACATTCAGTGTCCAGATATCAGCTGATGAGGATGCGATGCACTGATATTGCTGCAGAGGTGTGGGATGCTTTGAAAGATAATTTCTACCCTAGTGAATATAAATCTTTGAGTTTATTTTTAAATCCAACTACAATAGCTGTTAATTATTTTGACAAGACAGTTTTTTTTTTTTGCTTTTTTTGGGTCACACCTAGTGATGCTCAAGGGTTACTACTAACTCTGTGCTTAGGAATTACTCCTGGCGGTGCTGGGGAGACCATCTGGGATACTGGGGATTGAACCCGGGTCGGCTACATGCAAGGCAAATGCCCTACCTGCTGTACTATCGCTCCAGCCCCGACAAATAATTTTTAAAGAGTGGTTTTGCTAGTATGGCCAGCAGAAGTATGCAGGCAGATGAGTCATATTCCTTTTTACTTTGGAGGGGGTGAGAATCCAATATTCACTGAATTTTTTAAAATTGCAATGGATTTTATATTACAGTAACCTGGTTATAATAGTGTAAAATTTCATGACTGGGCCTGGGAAGGTAAGGTGCTTCCTTTGCCCATGGATGACCCCTGTCCAATCCCTGACATCTTATATGGTCTCCTGAGCCCTGCTGGGTACTGAGTACAGAGCCAGGAATATCACTTCTGGGTTTGAATGTAGCCCAAAAACCAAAAAAAAAAATAAGTTTATGGCATTGATGTACAACATTACTGAACCTCTCTACAACCTAAGTATCCAAGACCCTTCAAACATTGTCTCTATTCACTTTAAGTCAAGTTCTTTTTGCCTCACTATCCTCAAAACTGTGCATCTTCCTATCTGTATATCACTATCTCTCAGTCAGAATTTTTCAGAGGAAACCCACTTGTCTCATATTTGTAATCTCTATTATATTTTACATCACTAAGGTGTTCAAGTTCTTTGAGATGCAATTTACAGTATTCAATTTATTATGATTACTTATTTTAAATCACTGTCACTGTCACTGTCATTCCATTGATCATCAATTTTCTCAAGTGGGCACCTAAAATCTCCATTTGTCCTAGCCCTGAGATTTTAGCAGCTTCTCTTTACTCATCCTTTCCAATGGTGCCACATTGGAGGCTCTTTCAGGGTCTGGGGAATGAGATCCATCATTGTTACTGTGTTTGGCATATTGAATACACCACGGAGAGCTTGCCAGGCTCTGCCATGCAGGCAGGATGCTCTCGGTACCTTGCAAGGTTCTCGGAGAGGGAGAACTAGGCTATAAGAGGTCACGGCTGCATGCTTCTGGGAGCGTTGTTTTATAGTCTCTGGTGCTTGGCCATTGATGGGATTATAGGCACTAGGGACAGTTTGTGGGTGTGGCTACCAAGCTACTGGAAAATGGGGTGTCTGGGTGGAGGAGACCCAGTCCCGATCCAAGCAGGCTTGGAGATCTCAGCCCCAGGTCCCGAACACCTGGGTTCCTCTGCCGGTTCCTTCATGTGTGAGGCTCATCTGAACATGTGGAGAGGGGCTTGAGAATGGCTGTGGCTGAGTTCTGGAGGTCTTCAGTTGCCGGGGCTCTGCTTGGAGCGGGAAGGGAAACTCAACCCACCCTACTCTGAGGCGCCTCCTTGTTTTTGATATTAGATAATAAACTATGGAAATATTTATCAAATAACTGTTAAAAAATGAGTGATTCACAAAGATTTTATGTAAGATTTCTCAATGTCCTCGTCTTAAATAGACAAGTTCTAGTTGTATCCCAATTTATTCATGGACTCTATATTATAACTACATCAATATAGCTTTAAAAACCCACAACATTCTTCAATATATATAATATTACATACTTTAATACAAAAGCAGCATAGTAGTGAATGACCTCTCCCCAATACTCAATAATTTGAAATATATATTATGAAGAAGGCATTGCAAAATACACATTGCAAAATGAGGACTATAATGGAATCAGATTCATCTGGTAGCTTGGATGATTGCATCATCCATGCTACCACTTAGAAGAGTACCAGAACATGATAATATGATAGGGGTTTCTTGTAATCTCAGCATTTGCATTAATGGCATCTTTTAATAATTGTGAAAAATAACAGATGCTGTCCAACACTATGCTTGGCATAGGTAGACCATAAATATTTAATGTTGCTCCAATACCTCAATTTAGGAACATTTATACTGAATTTTAATGATCCAATTACCTTACTCAGAGAGATAATTCATCTTATGAAAACATTCTCTGTGGACTTTGCTGCATACTTTTTCATATAATAACTTCCCCAGTCAGAAACAACACTGTTGAGTGATACCCACTGGACAGAACCATTAGTAGGAGCACTGGGGGAGGTGGTTGGGAAAGAGGAAGCATACACCATCTTGAAAAAGTTATAGGCTTTTTTGGTAG